>NC_090255.1:16600981-16614200 GCF_037325665.1 Littorina saxatilis | reverse complement strand
GTGTGTGTGTGTGTGTGTGTGTGTGTGTGTGTGTGTGTTATCTACATGAGAAAGTAGCTATCATTAAATGCAATAGCTTTATCCAGCAACAAGTCTTGACTTCTGTCGGATAAACATTAACTTCTCCACAATGATCGTGCCAAATTTCAGAGTGTTAAATGCCCGAAAAAAGATACGAGGTCGGTGTTTCTGGTATTACCATTTTGGTTTTAGCAAGCCGCCTTGGCTTAGGGGTGCTGCAAACCCAGGACAGCTGTTTTTTGGAATGGGTTAAAACATTGATGTAGGTCCCTGCCTCCACTTTTTTTTTCAGGCTCTGGCATACGACCAGAACTAAAATTTCTCATATTCTTGGAGGTCTCAGTAAATGTGAAAATACCCAGACTAACCTTTAATCTAACTACGCAAGTTGCTTTTTCATTATTTTCTCTATTTCTCAGGCACGAAACGAACACTTTTGTTCTTCTTTTTATTTAGTTTGAGTCGTCGAAATAACCAGACAAGAGTTCAGCCGGCTTATGACGCAATATGTCGGTGTTTGTTTTCTGTCTCTTAAACCCTGTCTCTTAATCCCTGTCTCTTAATCCCAGTGTCTCTTAATCCCTGTCTCTTAATCCCTGTCTCTTAATCCCAGTGTCTCTTAATCCCTGTCTCTCAGTACTAGAGAATATCGTCTGCTTTTCTTTGATTTTTGGTAATACCGACTGAAAAATATAATGCAGCCGGAAATATTTTGAACTAAATCGCTTTGATCACAAAACCTTGTGCATAGACCTTTTTTTACCAACAAAGATTTCGGTGGAGGGGAACAAACGTAGCAAGGACTTCTTTTTGCAGCCAGTGGGTATAGATCCCGATCTGTACCTCTGGCATTCTTACGCGTACCCATTATTTTGGGAACCCTGCATTCCAAACCCGACACTGTTCCTTCATCCTTGCCACCTTTTCCGCACCGGGGAAACGCCTATGGCTTGGTTGTATCATTGCGCGCACCCGATGAGAGACGCGCTCGGGCCGTGGCTATGGCAGCATATCGGCACCAGAAGTGATTATTACAAAGATTTAGAGTTATAGTCTTTGTAATTGTCACCGATAATTACTAAAATCACTGTAGAATTATCGATAGTTTGCCAAGATGTTAAAACATTTCGCACTACTAGTTTTCCGCCAGAAAATGGAGTTGAGAATGTTTGTCAGTGTCAACAAAGCATCGTTTTCTTTGTGTAGTCTGCTCAGACTGAGAATTCGATCGTTTGCCGAACAGTTACCAAAGTCTTGTAAGATATTAACAGGTGGTCACTGTGACCGCCGGAAAATGAGCCAAGATAACAAACGCCGGGACAGCTCTCTAATTGAATTACTGTTTAATATCACTGTTGCTAGCCTGTCTGTGTTGTATCACTGAGTTTTTGGCACACTTTTCAGACGGCGTACCGGCGCCAATATTCTTAATTGTCATTATCGTTGAAGATAATTGGCGATTTAGGAGTTTTTCTTTTAACCGTCAGAGGACTATATGTTAATGTGTCATTATCCTTGTCCTTAATGACAATGATAATCGTACTCTGTGTTATTTGCACCTTTGTCACTAATGCGCCGTCATACATGGCAGGATGCTGTTGGGTGCTTTGGTTGAGTAGAGGAACAGTCTTCTTGAGAACAAGCGCGTGATAACGAACATGTGACAAACTCATCATCATAAACCCGTCCCAACTGCATTCACTTGTCAGCCCTTGGTACCATGGTTTAGAAGGAAACGGTGAGGCAAGCTCTACTGAGTTTCCATGAGTCGTTGTGTGTTGTGTGATTCGGGTTTTGTCTTGGGAGGAGGAGGAGAGAATGAGAACTATAGATCTATTCTTCTGGAACTTTAGAGCTGACGAAACCGACTGCTAACGTAAACAAATCAAGAATTTAAAAAAATGTTAAGTTTATAGAACGTCAAGTTTAATTGACAAAACGAAATAGTGAATGTTTCTTTTGTCAATTTAATGTTCCATAACCTTACCATTCTTGTCACGTGTGTGTGTGTGTGTGTGTGTGTGTGTGTGTGTGTGTGTGTGTGTGTGTGTGTGTGTGTGTGTGAGGGGGTCCTTTTTGTTAGCTAACGTTTTTCTTGAACAGCTGCCCGGACGACAAACACCTCAAAAGTTGTTTCAAAAAAAGAAGTATGGCTTTTCTAACAAAAGCTAATGCTTTGAAGGGTTTGGAAAATGATTGAGAGCTAGAAAAATATCACATATTTCTCAATCATGAGACGATTCTTTTTTTGTCTGTACCAAATCGAGAAATGCATGTGTGTCCCCTTTTATTCAAATGAAGGTATTTTAATCGAGAAAAAAATCAGACGATTTCATTCAGATTTAGAGCATTGTTTAAAATGTCCTCGGTTAGTGGTTATCTCTGTAAAATAATATTGGTCGTACGTGAAGAACCGTCCACCACCTGTAGAACAGATGTTTGGCTGAGCGTTTGTGAGTGAGCTGATGAGTACATTGGATAGAGATCCTGGCACTATGCTGCAGAGCACCTTCAAGTTGAGTGAACTAATGTGGACCATTTACCATCGAGTTCTTCAAAATAAGTCTCTGTGTCGTTGATTTGACACAGTGTCCCCTTTTACCCATTCTACAAATTCCAGGACCCTCTATGTTTCACTTGATCAGTATCAGGAAAATGTCAGGATCGTTTACTGAGGCAGTGTTACTGGGGCAGTGACGTCAGATGACCATTCATGCTGCATTATTCGGTCCGGTTGAGCTGTAAATGTCACTACCATCAACATTTTCTAAACACAGAAACGGAGAGAATATATGTCGAATTCTATAATATATATTACTCAAAGAAATCATGTACGGGTGGTTATTTGTCCAAAAAACTCAAATATTTGAACTGTACGTATTTAATTTGTATCTGCATAATCATTTTTCCATGCCTGTTGTGACATTTTATTTGCATAGCGACCCCGACAACACTGCACTGGCGTTTCAAAGCTTGCGAACGCTCTTCGTTAATTAAGGCTGCCTCAGTGAAAGGAAGTAAGAAAGCATTCGCCGAATGGATTTTCAGGAAGTCAGAACGCTTGTGGAACTAACGGCATTAAACGAACGTCCTCTCTGGGTTTTTTATAAATTACTTCAGCCTGAATGCGTCATTAGCAGTTACGTCGAAAATGTGTTTGATGCTCTCTCTTGTGAAAAAGAGGGAAGAAAAGGGGCAGAATTGGATTCGTCAAAGACAGACTCTCTGGGTGATTCTGCAACACCTCCCGTCTAACAACAAGTCATGCGCAAGGAAAGGGAATGTGGTATTACGAGCAGTGAATTGCATTGCAGCAAAGCATCCCACTCGCTTGGTCTCACAGCATCTTACTCAGCAAATATCGTTGTTGGCAACATCTCAAGGTCGCATGCGAGCACTTGCGTATACTTACATGCATGTATTTTATATAGGCACACACACACACGCACGCACACGCACACACACACACGCACGCGCGCTCGTACGCACTCGCACGCACGCACTCTCTCCCTCTCTGTCTCTGTCTGTCAAGTATGTCTGTTTGTCTGTCTGTCTGTCTGTCTGTGTCTGTTTGTGTGTCTGTTTGTCTGTCTGTCTCTGTCTCTCTCTCTCTCTCTCTCTCTCTCTCTCTCTCTCTCTCTCTCTCTCTCTCTCTCTCTCTCATTTGAGACTGTTCGTCCCAGAATGGGTTCAGAGTATGCCTACTCTTTTAAAATGTTTTTTAAACGATCTTTATAAAATAAATTAAAAACTTGTTTACGTCTGTTCTAAACTTGGAATCAATCAAAGACGCCTGTTGCAAGCCAAGCTTTGCCCAGCCTTATACCTTACGAAGCTTCCACGGCATGCACAATAACGAGGGAGGGGAAAGAAGGGAAGAGCTCTCGGGACTACTTGGTCTTTTCCTGTTTAGTTTTCTTCCGCAGAAGCCTGCGCAAATGAAAAACACACCTTCAAACAGAGTCAGTTGTGCTGCCTTGGCTGATTCACAATTCATAACTGGGATGGCGCCGTAGGTTTCGACTCCGAACGTAACTGCAATTTCAGACTCTAGCATTTTGCAAGATTGCCCTATACACACAGTCGTAAATGTTCTATTTGCGCCCTAAATGCACGCAGCTTTGACTGATGTGATGGTTTGAGTCTTTCGAGGGTTGATGAAAAAAGTTCTTTCATAAAAAAAGTTAGTATGACCCTTAGTGAGCGCAGCACATCTTCTCGGCTTTGGCTGATGTGATGTGTTCAGTCTTACGAGGGTTGATGAAAAAAGTTCTTTCACACAAAAAGTTAGTATGACCCTCAGTGCGTGCAGCACATCTTAGCTTTGGTGTGAGGGTTGATGAAAAAGTTCATAATAGATTTCGTTTAAAACATGTGTGTACAGTTCTGTTTTCGTTGTCTGACGTGGCATGAAGTCGTACGTCCGAAATGGATGTACATTTGAATCGTCCTATGACTGTCGGCTTTGCCGGTAACATGGCAAAACTACCTCTTCTTCTTCTTTGGATGAACTACGATTTTAATCAGAATGGCACATCCCTGATCGAACCCAGATTTAGAGCGAAAGCTGAAACATCTGCAGTAAATTACCAATGTAGCTGATCAGTTCATTGCCAGGAGAACTATCAACTTTCGGTTCCACCCTCGTACAAGGTAGGCGTGTAGGGACTGGGTACATTTAGGTTAAATTCCAGATGGGTAACAGAGTGCCCTGAATTCTGACTCTCTTTTTTTTGCACAAACTTGTTGACTGTAGCTAGTAGTAGTTTGCCGTGATGCGCTAAGTGGGTTATTCAGTGCCACTGTGGGATTTGTTTTTCTTTGGTGTTTGACCTTGCGTGCGTGTGTGTGTGTGTGTGTGTGTGTGTGTGTGTGTGACAGTGTGTGTGTGTTTCACGTGCTGCGTTATTATTTCACTGTCGTCAGATGTTCTGTTTCGTCCCGCAGAGAAAATACTCGCTACTTTTCTGAATAGCCAAGAAAGCAGCTTCTTCTTCTCGTTCGCTCCAAAAAACACAGCTAATAGCATACTTCAGGATTTGCACGTTTTAAACGAAGGCGATTAAAAAGAGCTGTCTTGTGATTTAAACATAAAAACAAGTCGCGTAAGGCGAAAATACAACATTGAGTCAAGCTCAGTCGAACTCACAGAATGAAACTGAACGCATTGCATTTTTTCCGCAAGACCGTACACTCGTAGCATCGTCTGTCCACCGCTCGTGGCAAAGGCAGTGACATTAACAATCCAGAAAAGCGCGGTAGCGGTTGCGCTGAGGAGGATAGCACGCTTTTTTTATATCTCTATTCTTTTTAATTCTCTGAACGTGTTTTTAATCCAAACATATCATATCTATATGTTTTTGGAATCAGGAACGGACAAGGAATAAGATGAAATTGTTTTTAAATCGATTTCGGAAATTTAATTTTGATCATAATTTTATATTTTTAATTTTCAGAGCTTGTTTTTAATCCGAATATAACATATTTATATGTTTTTGGAATCAGAAAATGATGAAGAATACGATAAACGTAAGTTTGGATCGTTTTATAAAAAGAGTAATTTTAATTACAATTTTCAGATTTTTAATGACCAAAGTCATTAATTAATTTTTAAGCCTCCAAGCTGAAATGCAATACCAAAGTCCGGCATTCGTCGAAGATTGCTTTACAAAAATGTCAATCAATTTGATTGAAAAATGAGGGTGTGACAGTGCCGCCTCAACTTTTACAAAAAGCCGGATATGACGTCATCAAAGACATTTATCGAAAAAAATGAAAAAAACGTCTGGGGATATCATACCCAGGAACTCTCATGAAAAATTTCATCAAGATCGGTCCAGTAGTTTAGTCTAAATCGCTCTACACACACACACACGCACAGACAGACAGACAGACACACACACATGTATACACCACGACCCTCGTCTCGATTCCCCGCTCTATGTTAAAACATTTAGTCCAAACTTGACTAAATGTAAAAAGAGCAACAGAACAGCAAACTGAAAACAAACATGTCCAAAAATGTTGTGAGCTGACTTCCAGTGGTGTACTGACTTCAGAGAAGAGCGCACTGCACTATCCCTCTTTTGAGCTTGTACTGCCAAGTGCTAACAGGTGATACGGATAACATTCATATAGTCCTGTTACCCTCAACTACTTCTGTGCTTTGGTCGCACTGAGAAGTGTACTCCAAGAGATCTCAGTGTACACCTAATTGTTGGCGAGAAGACCAGCGTGTCAAATCAGCACTAACCTGGAGGAATATCCGTATGACTGTGCAGGGCGAAGTCGACACCTCGCGAATCGCAATGTTACAGCGAATCGCAAAGTTACAGCGAATCGCAAAGTTACAGCGAATCGCAATGTTACAGCGAATCGCAATGTTACTGCGAATCGCAATGTTACAGCGAATCGCAATGTTACAGCGAATCGCAATGTTACTGCGAATCGCAATGTTACAGCGAATCGCAATGTTACAGCGAATCGCAATGTTACAGCGAATCGCAATGTTACAGCGAATCGCAATGTTACAGCGAATCGCAATGTTACTGCGAATCGCAATGTTACAGCGAATCGCAATGTTACAGCGAATCGCAATGTTACAGCGAATCGCAATGTTACTGCGAATCGCAATGTTACAGCGAATCGCAATGTTACAGCGAATCGCAATGTTACAGCGAATCGCAATGTTACTGCGAATCGCAATGTTACAGCGAATCGCAATGTGAATCGCAATGTCATTGCAATCTAGTGTATGGATACCCAGAGTTTGAGCAAGGTGTCAATCATCCGACATCAACACATTTACATTTTGAAACGACGGATCATGTCAACAAGTAGTCAGTCGTTCAAGTAAGACATTGTACATTCTCACCAGATTAAACTTTTAGATAGCCCAGATAGCACTCTTTATTTACTCGCTCAGTTCGTTTTATTTACGTTTTTTCATCATATATAGATATTGAACATTTTTCTTGTAATTTATTAAATTGTTCATGTTCCCTTGGGGATTTGAATTAACATAAAGCATTGGCTTTCTTTGTCACACGGCATTGGTTGGCCCACCTATTCTTATACTCACCGACTTAATATAGTGAGTCGGTTAGTTGATCTATTCTCTGCTGATTTTGGCCAAGTCTTTGGTGTAGCAAGGGCAAATACATATAGTGCCTGAACAGTAGGGGTTACAGTGAGACTGACACTGATATTCATCGGTTATATTTTTAAGACAGAACATTGAGATGGGTAGTTTGTCTTCGCAAAAAAACTTTCATCGGCAGCTGGCCAAGCTTGGCAACCACAATTGGACACATCGACGAACTTACACCACGCACGCACGCTCACGCACGCAGACACACTGAGACATACACACTGACACACCATAGACCCACATACAGACAGACAGACAGACAGACAGATGTGACACTTACACGCACGCACGCACGCACATACACACACACACACACACACACGCGAACTTAGATACAAGCACGTGTGTGTGTGTGTGGGTGTGTGTGTGGTGGTTGCAGTCAGGCATTTCAGAAAGTGGAGACTGCCAGTTGGCACAAAAGCGAACCTGAAGATGAAGAAGAAGGAGGCATGATTTTCCCTGCACTGGCAGTTTGGCATACACACAAAGCTAAATGTAGGTAGCAGCAAGCAGCAACTAGCAGAATCAGCTAGTTCAGGATTGTCTATTGTTTCTTTGCACAGACATTACAGTATAATAGGACCCAAGGCGTTAAGTGCTATCTTTTCCTTAAACTTATACTATGTTCCTTTTAAAAATCAAACGTTATGGTAGCCCCAATGTGTAAGTGTGTCTATTGTACTGATATGAGATTTTTAGCACTGAATATCTTGCAGCCTATAAGTAAGTAAGCTTACTTGTAACCGCTTTCACTGACACCGGAAATCAACAGTCTTGCGGCGTCCGTTACACAGTGGAGTTTTTGTTTGTTTTGTTTTTTGGCTGAGTTGATTTCACAGGTTGACAAAGGTGTCTGTTACACAGTGGAGTTTTTGTTTGTTTTGTTTTTTGGCTGAGTTGATTTCACAGGTTGACAAAGGTGTCTGTTACACAGTGGAGTTTGTGTTTGTTTTGTTTTTTGGCTGAGTTGATTTCACACGTTGACAAAGGTGTCTGTTACAAAAATGATTCAGCGACAATATCAATCTCAACGGCCCTGGACAGGAAGCAGCTAGATTGTAAATTGACGGTTTGCGCCTTGGTGTTAAAGGCTCTTCTGTATTTTTACAGGTTTAAAAAAACCACTGTACAGATCTTTGGTAAGATCAGCTACACGAAAGAAGAGTTTATCTTTAACTTGACTGCTAAAAGCCAACGAAGCAAGAAGAAAGCTTGCTGTATATTCGTCAATTTACACAGTTTATAACATGTGTATGATACCAAGGTCTGGAGTCGCAGAACTATAGTGCCGGACAAACAGTCCAAAAACGCAAATTATTCCTAGTAAAGCACTGCAAAAACCAGACTACACACACACACATAAACACACACACACACACACACAACACACAAAACACACACACACACACACACACACAAAACACACACACACAAAACACACAGTCATACACACACACATCCCACTCAACCAAACCGCAACACACTTAATCATTACACTAATCGCTGCTCATCAAGGGTTGAAAGAATACCTAATTGCTTCCTGATTATAACGCAGTTATCTACTCATTATTATCAGTACTCGTTTGTGAACGCTTACACATTTATCATAATAAGCTTGAGGCGCTATCGGTTTTGGCCCGTACCGATAAGACTTGCTGTGTAACTGGTTTCTGAATCCCATCACGTGAACATGTTCCCCTTGCACTTGCACTCTTAGCGTGTAGATTAATCCGTAAAAGGTGTAGGGTGGGATTTTTTTCCTCAGTTAATTTCGCGAACTGACACCTGCGAAATCAATTAAGCAAACTGTTTGGTTTAAACTGTGTTTATTCAGATACATTTGTACAAAGCCATGGATTTTCCATTGTGCCCAGAATCAGCTAGACTTGATTTTTAGTGTATTTCCAAGTGGAAGTGTTATCTTATCCCGTGTACAGATCGTTGGTGGTGTACAAGGTCTGTGAGACTGGAAGGTTTGTATTTTCAAAATATCTATTCAGTGTAGACTCACCGAAACTGTGTTTGGCAGATCGGTCTAAGACGGTGCCACAATCTTACCGACACCCTGCTGAGCTTTATCTTCGTGCCAGGTGAAGACACAGCAAACGCACACCGGTGACACTGTGACGGTTCCCCTACGCTTTGTGTCCGGTGCCCTGACCCTTTGTGTTCGGTTCCCACTCGGTTCCCACACGCCAAAATTCGCGGACAAAACATCCATTTATGGTAGTATTAGGCAATGTTGCTCTCTGAGAATGGTCTTGTTAGATCTGTGAGTGTTTACACTACATGCCTAGGTGCTGTTGGATTGAAGGTTTTTGATATTTTAGCCGTTATTAGGTAGAATGCCTTCCACTTTACTGCAAAACTGCATAATTCGTAGCATCGGCAAGAAATATCCTACCAAAAAATGCCTGCTTGGAACTGTCGTTGGTCCAGCAAAAAGTTCAACATGTCTGTAGCAGACAGCCCAAGTTTCAAGATTGTAGGGCCATCCAAACAGCCGTAATAATAAAAACAACAAAAGTAGTCAGTGAAATTGGCTGTGTTCGGTCCCCACACACTTTTGTGACGTAGGCGTGACGGTTCCCATAATTCATTGTGTCGGTCCCCACTTTCTGTGTCGGACCCCACTTTCGACCTAATTCTCTGTGACGGACCCCACAACCAGCCTATTTTGTGTCGGTCCCCACACCTTCTTGGATTTATGACTTGCCGGTTACTTGTATCATTGTATTCATTGAATCTAATTGTCTCGGAGTTATTTTTCAGCAAAAACCGGCAAGGCAGCACCTTTTGTGATACCAAGTAAGTCAGATGACATCAGTATGTGTGTGTGTGTGTGTGTGTGTGTGTGTGTGTGTGTGTGTGTGTGTGTATGTGTGAGAGAGAGAGAGAGAGAGAGAGAGAGAGAGAGAGAGAGAGAGAGAGAGAGTGAGAGAGAGAGAGAGAGATTAACACCTTTCCAGATCACTCCGGTTATGCGACACTACCGCGAGCGTCACTACCGCGTGTCACACTACGGCGAGTACGACACTACCGCGTGTAACACTACCGCGTGTCACACTACCACGAGTACGACACTACCGCGAGTATAACACTGCCGCGTGTCACACTACCGCGCGTACCACAACCGCGAGTACCATAACCGTAGAGAGAACGCATGCAAACTTACTTCTTGTGAGTTTGTGTTCTAACGGCTTTGATTGGAAGCAACCCATTCTATATGTATTCTGATAGTGTGTTCTGATCGTTTTGAGTTCTTGGTTAGCATGACAAACATTGAATTAGTGTTCAGAGAACAGACCAGGCCTTTTTGACTCACATGCGAAGCAAAAGTGAGTCTATGTACTCACCCGAGTCGTCCGTCCGTCCGTCCGTCCGTCCGGACGTCCGGACGTCCGTCCGTCCGTCCGGAAAACTTTAACGTTGGATATTTCTTGGACACTATTCAGTCTATCAGTACCAAATTTGGCAAGATGGTGTATGATGACAAGGCCCCAAAAAACATACATAGCATCTTGACCTTGCTTCAAGGTCAAGGTCGCAGGGGCCATAAATGTTGCCTAAAAAACAGCTATTTTTCATATTTTTTCCATTTTCTCTGAAGTTTTTGAGATTCAATACCTCACCTATATATGATATATAGGGCAAAGTAAGCCCCATCTTTTGATACCAGTTTGGTTTACCTTGCTTCAAGGTCAAGGTCACAGGAGCTCTTCAAAGTTGGATTGTATACATATTTTGAAGTGACCTTGACCCTGAACTATGGAAGATAACTGTTTCAAACTTAAAAATTATGTGGGGCACATGTTATGCTTTCATCATGAGACACATTCGGTCACATATGATCAAGGTCAAGGTCACTTTGACCCTTATGAAATGTGACCAAAATAAGGTAGTGAACCACTAAAAGTGACCATATCTCATGGTAGAAAGAGCCAATAAGCACCATTGTACTTCCTATGTCTTGAATTAACAGCTTTGTGTTGCATGACCTTGGATGACCTTGACCTTGGGTCAAGGTCACATGTATTTTGGTAGGAAAAATGTGTAAAGCATGTGAGTCGTATGGGCTTTGCCCTTCTTGTTGTTTTATATTTCAAGGAAACATTTCAACCTTTGCCTTCAGCCATGGAAGTCATAAAATGACACGCGGTAATGTTATACTCGCGGTAGTGTGACACGCGGTAGTGTTATACTCGCGGTAGTGTCGTACTCGCGGTAGTGTCGTACTCGCGGTAAGTTCTGTTTCCGTACCCGCGACAGCGGCAGCGACAAAAGAAAACGCGCGCAAACGCGTGACGTGTTTCCGTACTTGCGTTTTAAACATGCGGTAAAATCTGTAAACTCCCGCGTTGCCGCGCGACAACGCGAAAAAATCGCTCCAGGACCCTTTCAAAAAAATCGCGTCGCTTGCCGCTTGTCGCGCCGCTAACGCGTCGCGCGTGTGGAAACACTCCTGGTCATTTTCTATGTGCTTGATTTTCGTCGCACCGCTGGAAAAACGCTATCGCGGGTACGGAAACACAACTTTAGTGTGAGACGCGGTAGTGGTACTCGCGGTAGTGACGCTCGCGGTAGTGACCAGCACCCGATCACTCCACATAAACGCTGGTTCTGGTTGCATTGTGCCGCTGACATACAGCTAATAGGATTTTTACACCCCCTATGGGTGTGTATAGGTTTCACTCGATGTGTTTGTGTTCGCAAGTAGATCTCAAGAATGAACGGACCGATCGTCACCAAACTTGGTGAACAGGTTCTATACATTCCTGAGACGGTCCTTACAAAAATTGGGACCAGTCAAACACACGGTTAGGGAGTTATTGGTGGATTAAAATTATACAAGGCCTGGTATAGACGGACACCCCCGTTGGTCAAAGGGAAATAACCATTCTCACTGCCACCAACTGAGAAGGTTATTTCCCTTTGACGGGGGTGTAGTTCCTATCGGAGGAATTTCTTGTTTTAATCCTTTTGTGGTATTGCTGATGATGCTGAACATGTATTTTACTAGTTTACCAATATGTATCTTTGACCCTGATAGCCTACGAAAACGGAGCAATCATGGCCCAACATTGGCCCAATGCTGAATTTATTGGCGCGGTGTTGAGCCTTAGTCGGGCCGTTGTCGTAGGCTGTCAGGGTTTATGTAGCCTTGTTCCATTGTATTCTGACTGTCATAAAGTAATTAATTTTAAGAGAAAGCAGTCATGAACACAAGGAGCTGGGAAAAGTTGCCTCTTACAACAAGCGTGGATAAAGACACATACTTGACACAGGCAAGTACTCTTTTTTTTTTCCAATCACCACTAGAAGTCCCTGGGCAGCATTTTGCTCTGAAAACTGAATCTCACATACGACAGGTGGATCTTTTATTTTAAAAATGTGCCAAATTGCATATCTCCAAGGCCTTAAGACTAAGAGTAGATATTGGGAAGGCCAGTTCAAGAAGGTGTGGGTGGATCAACACATAATTTGCTGGTATACTGGGAACCGTCCCAGAGATAAATAATGTTATATATTATTTGTGGCATAAACTAATAAAGTTAGTCTCTCTCTCTCTCTCTCTCTCTCTCTCTCTCTCTCTCTCTCTCTCTCTCTCTCTCTCTCTCTCTCTCTCTCTCTCTCTCTCTCACACACACATACACACACATACTGATGTCATCTGACTTACTTGGTATCACAAAAGGTGCTGCCTTGCCGGTTTTTGCTGAAAAATAACTCCGAGACAATTAGATTCAATGAATACAATGATACAAGTAACCGGCAAGTCATAAATCCAAGAAGGTGTGGGGACCGACACAAAATAGGCTGGTTGTGGGGTCCGTCACAGAGAATTAGGTCGAAAGTGGGGTCCGACACAGAAAGTGGGGACCGACACAATGAATTATGGGAACCGTCACGCCTACGTCACAAAAGTGTGTGGGGACCGAACACAGCCAATTTCACTGACTACTTTTGTTGTTTTTATTATTACGGCTGTTTGGATGGCCCTACAATCTTGAAACTTGGGCTGTCTGCTACAGACATGTTGAACTTTTT
>NC_090255.1:16440981-16595981 GCF_037325665.1 Littorina saxatilis | reverse complement strand
CAGAACTGCGAAAGTGACTCGATCGAGCGTTTGCTCTTCTTGTTTTAAAAATATATTGAAAGGAGGTTTCCCCTGTACCTGGCATGGCCCGGTCGTTCCAAGCACTCGCCAGTATAAGGTCAAACATGACGCCTTTTTCATACAAGTTCCTGTGTTCTGGGGTGTGTTCTTCATGTTGCTGTGGTTGTTTCAGCAATTCAGCCGACCTCTTGTCATGCATGAATTTCAGGTTTTTAGACACAAGTTGCGTTATTCAATATGAAGAAATGGCTTTTTGTCAAGGTTTATGACTTGATTGTGGAAAATATGGTACTAAAGTGGTGATACCTGCATGTGATGATAAATACTCCAAATTAAGGACACCTCCCTTGATCTGTTGTCCCTTTGTCTATTATCTTGACAACGACAGTATACCTGTCATGACAGGCCACCTGCAATGTAGGGACACTTTGTACAGGTCCCAAGGTTGCCCTGGTACAGCAGGTACCACTGTAACTGAAACAAAAGCTGAACCGTGGACAGGTGTGAGAGGAGAGGATTTTTCTCTGGAAATGTGTCATTTCTGGCGCCTGTCGTATTATTACCATGAGGCATACCTACTGTGTTGTTTTCTTTGGCTCCGAGAGCAAGTCTTAGAGACGAGTGTGTGCGATTGTGATGACGTCATCAGAGTTTCTTCGTGTGTGTTGCGTGATGTGGCTGATTGTATCGCGTTGATACAGAAGAATGTCTCTGTGATGCACAGTGTTTTTGCCAGTGGTTGTGTGACCTTGTGTTTGGTTTGGGGTGGAGAAATGCGGGGGTGGGGGGGGGGGGGTGGTGCGGCCTCTGTGTCAAAGTGTGTGTGTGTGTGTGCGTGTACGTGTGTGTGTGTTGGTTGCACTTCTGTTGAAGCGTTCTCGGGGTCAGTACTTCTGCCCATAGACCTAAATATAGGTCCCTGCTCTGCCAGAGCTTTATACGTATGCGATGCGATGTACGTTATTGTTTTATCGTGACATGATTTGCGACAGGATGATGGACGTAGATTTTACTTGCAACAGCAAAATCAAAGAAGAAAAAGAAAGAAAAAAAGACAACTAAACCCACAAATAAACAAACAAGCAAAAATATGAAGACGACAAAACAAGCATAATTAGGGGAGACCGGGGCTAGTCCGCCTACTTTTATGCTTTTGGTAGCATAACTGGCGAGTTTGATGAACTAGAAGACTGATTTTTTATTTTACATCAAGACAAATGTGTAGCTGATATCAATGTGCAGACAGTTTTTATGTGCGCATGAACATTTGTTGTACATACTGCTTTAAGTAGACCTACCCTAACGTAGGCGAACTTGCCCCAAGTCGGGGTAAGTCCGCCTACAGGGTGGGGCAAGTCCGCCGCTCTCATCCCATAGTAGGTACAAGACTAGTAGTGGGCAAGCTTTATACACACACGCACGCACGCACACACAGTCAGTCAAACAAGCACCCGATCAGTGGGAAAGCTTTTTTAATTCCCTTCAATATTTAGGTTCAAAAATGCCAATGACAAAATACAAAAGAATGTCGAAAGAATGTAACACAAATCGGCGTCAGTCTTTTTTAGACACGAATCTGCAATCTTTACTATCGAGAATAGATGGAGTCACCATCAGAGTCACAGTTATGGCAGATGTAAACTGGACTGTTCCCCACACCTGCACATTCTTCATGGCGGACTTGCCCCATGACAAATAGGCGGACTTGCCCCCGCACGGGCAGGCAACTCTAGTGCCAGATAGCGAGCACAACATGGGAAGGAAGAAGCAAAACTTTCGTCAGAACTCGACCTTAATTAACGCACTTTCACTCGACACCAAGACTAAGTATTTGTTCTCAGAGGTAATGCATCAAAACCTAAGTCAACTGCTATGCATTCATGTTACAAAAATGAAGAAAAACACTTTTTGTGATCTGTACTCACGATATATGGGCGCGCAACCTCTGAACTTCTGCAGGATATGGCGGGAAGTAGGGACACCATTCTCACATGGTGTGAAAGACTAAAAGGTGGCAAACGTAAGAATAAACAGACAAAGACGGATGTGCCCCGGGGGCGGACTAGCCCCGGTCTCCCCTATAAAATAAAATAAAATAGTGTTACACGCGTGCAAGCTTGCATGGATATCTATATAATTATGGCTACATCAGAACTAGAACCAACTTGAAGATATTCTTCTTCGCTGCTTGAGCGCCCTCTCAGTCGATCTCATCTGTTTTCATAGCGCGTGCCAACACAGTGGTCCAATCACAGGCCATGTCAACTTCGCAGGATCAAGGGAGATAACACAGATTTAGCCGAACGGGGCAATTTGGGACGGTTCGAGTCCTCCCAAACGTGGAAGAACTCGATGCCCACCTCCCTGTGAGACGCATACCCTCCTCGGCCCCACCCTCTCCCTCCCCTCCCCCTACTTTCTACCTTCAAGAGGGCGCTTACATTGAAAATGCTGTGAATATGAATTCATCATAACCAAGAAATATATACAGTTTTGCATAGCTCTATTAAGTAGGGGAAGGGCTCCTAATAATTATGGACCGGCTCCTAATATGGACCACCTCCTGTTCTGACAAACTAACGGCGCTAGAGCGCTCAAAAAAGTTTTATTCGCTGTATTCACCCTCTCTGGATAACTTGCACATGTCAAAACAGTTGCAGAAACAGAAATCTCAAAACCGTTAGGCTTTTTCTCTTTTTATATTTAGTCAAGTTTTGACTAAATATTTTAACATCGAGGGGGAATCGAAACGAGGGTCGTGGTGTATGTGCGTGTGTGTGTGTTCTGTGTGTCTGTGTGTGTGTGTGTGTAGAGCGATTCAGACTAAACTACTGGACCGATCTTTATGAAATTTGACATGAGAGTTCCTGGGTATGAAATCCCCGAACGTTTTTTTCATTTTTTGGATAAATGTCTTTGATGACGTCATATCCGGCTTTTCGTGAAAGTTGAGGCGGCACTGTCACGCCCTCATTTTTCAACCAAATTGGTTGAAATTTTGGTCAAGTAATCTTCGACAAAGCCCGGACTTCGGTATTGCATTTCAGCTTGGTGGCTTAAAAATTAATTGATGACTTTGGTCATTAAAAATCTGAAAATTGTAAAAAAAAATAAAAATTTATAAAACGATCCAAATTTACGTTTATCTTATTCTCCATCATTTGCTGATTCCAAAAACATATAAATATGTTATATTCGGATTAAAAACAAGCTCTGAAAATTAAATATATAAAAATTATTATATATCATCTTATTCCTTGTCGGTTCCTGATTCCAAAAACATATAGATATGATATGTTTGGATTAAAAACACGCTCAGAAAGTTAAAACAAAGAGAGGTACAGAAACGCGTGCTATCCTTCTTAGCGCAACTACTACCCCGCTCTTCTTGTCAATTTCACTGCCTTTGCCATGAGCGGTGGACTGACGATGCTACGAGTATACGGTCTTGCTGAAAAATGGCATTGCGTTCAGTTTCATTCTGTGAGTTCGACAGCTACTTGACTAAATATTGTATTTTCGCCTTACGCGACTTGTTCACTTTTGGCATGGTTCACTCTAAATTTGCCGCCTAAAACGGACTCGTTTCTGTCCACATCCAACGCTTTTATAACACAAACATTGCTTTATATGACAGCTAAAACTGTATGTGTTACATTTTAGCAGTGTTGACCCCGAGTTTCTACTGCAAACAAAAAATAATAGCAAAATCTCAAAGTATATGCGAGTCCCCTAATATGGACCACCTTCAACAAATCGAAGAAAATAAAAGCTAAAGGCTATTTTCATTAATTCATTAAGAAGCTTGCTGGAAATAACCTATAACTAGCCCTCGAGATTTAAAAAAAATGTAACAAAAAGTCTTCTTTTCGTGGAAGTTGATAATTTCCCTTATTTTCACTCTGTTTTTGATAAGCTTCTTTAGTTTCCTGTTGTGCTTCAAATAATGCTCTCATCAACCCGAAACAGATAAATCTAGAGCATATTTTAATTACTCTGACTTGTACACTAAGTTGTAAAATGTTATTTTGAAATATATAAGGCTTTTTACAGTGATTCGTGAAGGCCGCTTCACTGGTCCATATTAGGCGCCCAGGCTCCTAATATGGACCATTTGTGATTTTTTTCTGTATTTAATTTTTGCTGAATGTCTATCAAAGCTATTTCACTCTAATTAGGCCTAAGGGTTAACCTAAGAGAGAAGGACTACCAAACACAAAATAAAACTTCTTCGCAAGAAAACAAGCTAGTTATCATCATGAAACAAAAAGTGGTCCATATTAGGAGCCCTGAGATTTTGCTATTATTTTTTGTTTGCAGTAGAAACTCGGGGTCAACACTGCTGAAATGTAACAAATACGGTCTTAGCTGTTCATAATGAAGGTACAATGATGCAAGCACATGTTTTGGTCAGTCCACGTGAGTCTGAAGTCCAATAGACGACAGTTTTACAATCCTACTTAATGCTATTGTGTCAGAACGAGTTGTTAGCACCTACATCTTTCTTCAAGTTTGCACAGAAAAACTTCACAATTTCAACCCTTTCAATTTGAAATGTGTTGCCCACGTGGATAAACGGACTGGTTATTTGCATTCTTGGTCATCGTGACGTGATTGTGATGACGTCAAGGTTAAGAAATCGAGCCTTTCTTGTTGGGGTTAAGCTTTCTTCTGATGAGGAAACTTCCCCCTCGGAATTTGCCGTGACATGCTCCACGATTTGGCAGACCCTCAAAGAAATCACAGAACTGCCGCATCTAGCCTATCTTCTGTCAGCAACTGAAGCAGCCACCCCACACCATGCATCGTTTCTAACCATGTAGTCATGATGATCATGTATGCGACAAATACACACACTGAACTTACGCATGCACTCGCACGTCAGTTTCTTTGACTTGCACGCACGCTCACAATTCGGAGAGAGAGAGAGAGAGAGAGAGAGAGAGAGAGAGAGAGAGAGAGAGAGAGATTGGGGAGGAGGCGGTGGGGGAGAGCTATACAGATTTTTCTATTCATAAATATTATTTTTTGAGGTGGGTATGAATAATGCCTTCTGCATGTTGTGTCCTTGTCTGAGTTAAAAAGAAAGAGACAGTGGGAGACTGAGACGGGAGGGAGAGGGTGGAGGGGAGGGAGAGGGTGGAGGGGACCTGTCTGACTAATTATTATAAAGGAACACAGTTAAAATGTGAGTGAGAGAAACGAGATTTTGATGAAATGCATACAGAGCAAGAAAAGCAAAACCAGATTAGCTTGATCTTGATCCCTGCTGCACCAGGCTATTCTTGCCAGCCTGCCTCTGACCACAGCCTACCTCTGACCACAGCCTACCTCTGACTTCCAAATCATAACCTACAGGAGGGAAAGCTTCCACATGACAACATGCAATGTGCAATTCCCGGGTGACATTGTCCACTGACTTAACCTTGACCAGACCTCTTGTCCTAGCTATCACAACGAGCCTTGTCGAGTCCAATACCACGCCTGCCAGTAAAAATTCAGATCGTTGATCCTATAATACCCATGTCTGAACGCCAGTGAAGCTCCCTTGGGTGTCACGTGCATCCGTCGTTGTGGCACAGGCACCTGACAGTGGTTCCAAGACAGTGGTTACAAACCACATTTCATCTACTGTTATGTATAGCATGGTGCCATAGTTGCTGTGCTCAACGAAAGATTAAATAAGTTGAAAACAAATACAATGGGATACATGTGGTGAACAAGGAAAAAACCCAACTGATAAGTGATGATAAACATAATCGAGGACCTGGCACCATGCAAGCAGCTCCTATTAAGCTGAAGGCTTGCATCATATTTTTTTCCCGGTAAAAAAGTGCGATCAACATCTAAATCTATGTTAACAATTTTTTTTTCCCATCTACCCATTGCCTTTTCTGTCTCTGTTATCTTGTTTTACTTTTCTAACTTTTACTTTTTAAATTTTTTTATCCAACACAAATAGACTGTCAACGTTTCAAAATCAAGAATCAAAAAACAAGAAAGGTTGTTTGGTTATACACAAACAACAAGTGTACAAGAACTTGGACCTATATTGGCCTTCAACGTGGACAAACAGTCAAGATACACAAAAACAGACAGTGATTTAAACCTTCCTTCTTTATTTATGAGGGACTTCGAATGAAACCTGGTGAAAGTAATGGCAATGATTTTCATTTCTAATTTCTATTTGTTTCAGCATGGTGGCTGGCGACTCAGGGGCTGATGTGTGTGGGTCTTGGTCTGACTTTATTCGCTCTGCTCGTGGCCACGATAGCGCTGTGCTGTGAGTGCAAGGGATGCAACTCCAGCCACGCTGTCTCCGGCCTCTTGCTGCTGGCATGTGAGTACTGCTTTTGGTGTGGTTGTGGTTGTTTTTGTTGTAATGTTGAACTGAAGTGTTGTCAATTCATTGCTCACAATCCAGTGGCATTATTGACATAATTTTGATACATGTCGCTTTTATCAAACCAAAGAATATATCTTGTGAAATAAATTGAGCTCCAAAACTAAGCGCAATGAATTAATTTGGTAATTTGATCGATGAAAATGACGGCCACCATTGTCTCCCTGTAGTGAAAATGCATATGTAATATCTACATAGTTGTCTCCCTTCCTTCTGTGCTGATGTTTTCCTTCTAAACCCAATGTAATGAAAGGAATCAGTACAGTTCATGTAACTTTAATGGTATGTAAAATGACTTTTTACGCTTTTTAGAGCAGGTTCTGCAAGATGAGAGGCTTAGATTGCAATAGAAAACTGGTCTCAAATTTACAACACGAAAAGAGAGACAAAATAGAGAGCGGTTGGGGGTGAAAAAGTAAGGTAGCAGGAGTGTCTGATTTACCTTTTTTCAAACTTGCATATGTACATATGTGCGTGTGTTTGTGTGTGCGTGCATGTGTGTTTGTGTGCGTGCGTGCGTGTGTGTGTGTGTGTGTACATGTGCATTCCTGTGTGCATGCATGTATGTGTCTGTGTGTCTATGTCTGTAAGAATGCCATCTCTATCGATTTGTCACAAGGTGGTGAAATGTCTAACTCTGTCTGTGCAGTCCTGGTGCTGGGCGTGGCAGTGGTGGTGTTTGGAATCGGCGCCAACCAGATGGTGAAATGTCTAACTCTGTCTGTGCAGTCCTGGTGCTGGGCGTGGCGGTGGTGGTGTTTGGAATCAGCGCCAATCAGAGCGTGATGCAGGTGGGCCTGGAGGGGATTATTTCCTTCGCCTGGGCTTTCTGGCTGGCCTGTGCCGCCTCCGGCCTCGCTCTGTTCAGCTCCATTGTCTACTGCCTGGAGGGCCGTACCCGCTACTCTTACAGGAGCAACTGCTGAGTTGTCTGTCTTGAACTCTTTAGGCTGGTTTCATTATTGTCTCATTCTTGGTTCTAATTAGTGATACAGCCGAGCACCTGCTATGAGTTATGGCTCTGGAGGAATAGAAGATGAATAAATGAATGCTTGATGAATAGATATATGCTATCAGCTGTTAGAAATTCCAGTGATCTGTCAATCTATCAGAAAAGAAATAAGGGCTGGGTGTGAGATATAATCAGTAGCAGTCAGTCAATCGACCAATCAGTCATGCAGTTAATGAGAGAAAGATAAGGGGTGTATATGAGGGATGCTGGACTAACTGGGAGACAATTTAATTGCTGTATGTATTGCATCAGCTGAATAGGAAGTTTGCACGACCCTGTCTTTTATATTTGTAGTAATTTTGGCTTGGGGAAAGTCTACAGGGTGCGTGTATCTCAGCGCGTCGACTGCAAGTAATGGCTGTTGATAACTTTAAATAATGCATTGTGTCATTATCAATATAGCAGCTACAGTTCTACTTCTCCTTCTGTCATTTGCATACTGGTAAAATTGTCAGTCCGATTTGCAGGGCAAACAGTACTGTCCTCTCCAGATGAGGTCTTGCCCGAACAGCTTTTGCTGTGGGGTCTCCGTACTACATGGGTGCAACTCTGCCGGCTACACGCCGGCAGCCGGTTTTTGGTTTCATCGGCTGCAGATGTTTTTGTTCCAGGAGAGGTTTTTTTTGGCATTTTAAATACTAAAAAGGCTGGACCCCAACTTTTGCTGGTTTTTGGAATTTTCCAGGTTGCACCCATGGTACTATATAACATCGTTCATAGCAGGTGCTGCTGTGTCACTTTTCTAATGGAAAATACTCTTTGGAGCCCACTGATTTCATCAGCCTAGGCTTCTTCTGTCAGGGTTGGTAAGGAACTGACACTGTCACTTTGGGTCAGGTGGATCGACGTAAACACTGTTTGGATATTGAAGTAGAACCACGCTAAATCTGATGATCGATGAACGTGTTAGTTTAGTGTTCAAGTTGAAGCGTACATGTTTGAGTTTAGGTGTACATGTCTCTTATTTAAACACATCCACACTTAGCATGTTAATTACACTACAAGCGTACATGTTTGAGTTTAGGTGTACATGTCTCTTATTAAAACACATCGACACTTAGCATGTTAATTACACTACAAGTGTACGTGAACATGTTCAAGTGTACAAGTCTCCAGTTGAATCACCTACATTTTTTTTGTTAACATAATAATGTCTTCTATGCCTTTGCTTGTGTCTTTAATGCCATGGTAAACTTGAAGGTTCACATAATTGTATAATCGTGTTGGATTAATGCCACGTACATTATAAACATGATCATGACTTCCTCCTGTATGAAAACAGGAAGAAAAATTGGGTGCTAACATTGAATGAGGTAAACCTGACTCTCTGAATTGACACACATCACAGATGGGCGCAGTGGCGTAGTGACTTAACCCCCTTCGTGTGTACGCGCAAGCACAAGACCAAGTGCGCACGGGAAAAGATCCTGTAATGCATGTCAGAGTTCGGTGGGTTATAGAAACGCGAAAATACCCAGCATGCTTCCCCCGAAATCGGCGTATGCTGCGGGGTAAAATCGGTCATACACGTAAAAATCCACTCGTGCTAAAAACATGAGTGAACATGGGAGTCTAAGCCCATGAACGAAGAAGAAGAAGACACACATCACAGTAAAACTGTCCCCAAACTGGCGAGTCAGGGCATTTAAGTACACCGAGCTCACAATCAAAACTACTGGAGTCTCTCTGCTGTTGCAAAGGGTAGTGTGAAAAATTGAATAGCATTTTCCTGCAGACAAAATAAAAGAAGAAAAAAAGAAAAGTGAAAAAAAGGACACACACAAAAAGCTCTGATCGAGCCAGTCTTGCCTTTACATGCTGTATTTGTTCAGTGGATGTTTTAGTATTTGTCAAGGAAATCTATCCAATTGCACATAATACATGTATATATAGAATATCAACAACAACTAACAAACAAAACCATACAAGAAACAAACAGAATCATGAACAAAATACAAATGTGTGTTTTGGATTAGAAAGATCGATGAATCAGATTGATTCAACATTAATATAAAGTTAAATCCAGCAACATTTGCACGGCTCAAAAAACAGGGTAAACGCTATTTTGTGCTGTTTCTTGCCAGAAATCAAACTCACTCAATTTTTGAAAGCATGTCATGCAGCAATTACTGCATTGTTCTCATCAGTATATTATAGTTTGCATCATGCTTTGTGAATGGGAAGCAAAAAGCCTACATTATTTTCTTGTCACATCAATCACTTTGCGACGCGGAAATATCTCAGCAAAATTCTTCCCTCAATGTGGAAATCCATAAACATTTACATAAATGTTACCATGTGTCATTTAATCATCCAGATCTGAAGAACATTCAGAGTAATTCTTAAGGTCTTCTTGGTTTCCTTCTTCTTGTGTTTTTCTTGTACCTTAAATCTTTGCGCTATCATTCCCACAAGGTGCTAGACTAGCGTTTTGTTTGATTCTTTCTTTATTTTTATTTTTCACTAAAACCACATATGGTTTTAAAGTGTGAAAATGTTTCTTAAGTTTTTCAAGTTTTGTTTGGTCACTTATTTTGAAGTGCATTTTTGTCTTAGTTCGCTGCAAATTATTTTGAAGTTGTTGCATTCGTTAGAAACAGCTCTACAATTGTAATTGTTCGGTTTTTAACAAAATATTTTGTCATCCTTTAGATTATAGCCTCTTGCTTTAACTTTAACCACAATTAATTCTGTGTTTTATTACACTTTATTTTCTGCCATATACACAATCTTTGTAAAGACCAACTTTTTGATTTTGTTCCGTCTTTCTTTTGCAATTTTAATACAATTTTACATTAAAAAATTGTTTTGTGTCACTCTCACCCTATCATAGTTATGCAAAAGCATAAGGCAAATAAACGTTGAATCAATCGCAACACAGTTGTGAAGTGAAAATGCATTATCATTGACAAAGTAACCTACCACACCCTTTTCAAGGCTTGTATTTCCACAGCAATAGAGTTTTTGGAGTACAATGTACTTGAAAACATTGAAAACTTCTTTTATTGTATTACATACTTGTTGTCGTATGTCAGATGGTATGCATGTACATATTTTTCTAGTTGTTCTTTAAGGCAGTAAATGGTGCTATTATGATGACTTTTAATATTAGCAGGCTACAATAACCAGTATATCTTCCTTTTTTAACGTAATGGTTCATCCAGTTATGAAGCTGTATAAAATGGCTTTCTTCACAAACAATGCAAACATCTGTCTCACTGGTAGTTTGGGCAGTTTGAACATTATTAGAAAGTGTTGTACATGTAGTGAAAAGATAACAGGTTGAAACTCATTCTTCACAATAGTAGTGTTTTATCATTGTTGAAATATGTTGGTACCTGTAATGTTAAATCCCTTTATTTAAAGAACACTTTCAAATAAGGGACATGTGTTCCAGTGGTATGTGTCACCAAAGTCAGTCTCCCTGTCCTGAAAGTACACCTGCAGAAAAGGGATGTGGGCTTCTAGTATTTGAAAATGGCATTCTCTCATGGCAGACACCTCTGTAGTTATATGGCCTTATAATAGCCTGACAGAAACAGATTTTGTACAGAAGTATGACTCGATCATTACTCATGTGAGTAGGTGTAGTATTTGCTCAAGGCTATTTGTATACTCACTTTGGTCCATTTCTGCGGTCTGTTACATCAAATATACAGTATACACCGTTGGTATTTACAGAAATTGGTAGCATTTTACTTGTATTACTGTCTCCCTTTTCATATACAACTTGTATGTAAAATTTATTAGTTTTGTTTTACATGAAATATAAGAAAATGTGTGCCATCAAGTGTTTTTATGTAACCTATACAGTCATATTTTGGAAGCGAGTCATTGAGTGAGTTCCTGTAAGTCAAGTCAAGTCAAACAGTTTATTTACCAAATGCAAAGCACAGGATTTTGTTATGGTGTATGCATCCAAACTTCACACTCCTTCCACACGCATATTATATCATAATAACTATGTACAGATAAAGTGTTCAATTTCACTGGGCCTATTTACATGTGTACACCAACCAGACAGTTCAAAACGGACTATCATGGATACTATTGTTCTTAAAAATCAACATAATGTTTGCTTGGTATTGACAATTGTCATCATGCAAGTTACTCCAGTATCAAATCATTTAATTTCGCAATTATTTAAGACATCTGAAGGGCGGGAAACTCATCTAATTCAAAAATGCAATTTGTCACCATTATATAGCAACAATGCAAGTGTCCCTTCAATATACGGACTCTGGAAATAACTCTATAGCGCTGCCAAAGTGGTATTACTCTTGCTTTTATTGAGGCAAACTTTCCACAAGTGCTCCCTGTCTATGTGTTTTTAACACTCGCCTCGCTAGTGACTGGCCTATAATGTCAAGTGGGAAAGTTTGCCTCAACAAAAGCAAGAGCATTTGATTACTCCCTCACAACCCATCCAAACCCGACAGAGTTATTCCCGAACATCATCTCTTCATGTCACTGCCATGCACTTTTGGCATATTACTATTTTTTGCAAAGCTGATGGAGAATGAATACAATCCAACGTAAACTTTGCTGAGCCCAAGAAAAATAAAACAATGTCATTTTTCAGTTCTTATTTCCATTGTAGATTTTTTTTCTGAACTTATAGACGTGTATATGCATTTTTTGTGTTTGTCTCTTTTTAGTGGTTCTGGGAAATTAATATCTCAACCCTGAGAGAATGCTTTAGATGCTTAATTGTTGGCTGCAAGGCATTTTGTTCTTTTTTTTTCTGCAGTGTCTTTTTTTTTTTTTTTTACAGCTCACTGAATTCTTTTATTTAACTTTACATGAATAGACGTGCGTGCACATGTGTGTGTGTGTGCGTGTGTGTGTGTGTGTGTGTGTGTGTGTGTGTGTGTGTGTGTAGTGCAATGAAGCAATGGAAGTTGGAGGAAATCAAAATGAGGAATCATCTCCTATATAATGCATGAACTCTCATTGAACTGCAAAAACATCAAATTACATGTATTTGCAAACAAAAATTCAGCGAATTTAAATTTGACCTGAAAATAAGAAACATGTTTTGGTTGTTGAAAATTCCAATTAGCATCACAAAGTCAAACCTTAAAAAAGTTATAAACATCACGATTTGTGAACAGATATTTGTTTTGTGGTGTACGTAGATTCCCACTGATAAATCTCATTATGTCCTTTGATAGTTTGACGAGAACAGTGGTAAGATGTCCAATTGCCAAGTTATGCTATCCTAAAGTAATTGAAACAGCATTATCTATCATGAGGTACACATGTACAACCTCTGCAAATCCTTCCATCCAGCTAAAAAGAAAATTGCTTATCTCTACTGATACTGATATTACTTCATTTTTGTATTGTCGGATTTAATTTTTTAATCTGAATCTTTCAGCTAGATTACATTACACTTGATATTCAATATTATGGATTTACACTGTGTATGGGTACTTACTACTAAATTTTCTGAGTTTAAAAATCTCAACAATTAACTGCATGCTAATTAATTAAATCATCTCTTACTCTTGTTTTCAAGAACATGTATTTTTTTTAGCTGTGCAACTACCAGAATTGTAGTGAGAGTGTAATTCTTCTGATTGAAGTTGATAATAAATCTTTACTTATTTTTAAGTTGCCTGTTGTTTTGTTTTTTAAAGAATGTGTGTGTGTGTGTGTGTGTGTGTGTGTGTGTGTGTGTGTGTGTGTGTGTGTGCAACCACGTGGATGTGGGTGAAGAGTCTTTCCTTTATTTGGTGTTTAACGTCGTTTTCAACCACGAAGGTTATGGGTGAAGGGTGAGGGGTGGGTTTTTCACACACACACACATCCCGTTAATTTGATTACCCCCCGCGGGTTTGGGGGAAGAATTTACCCGATGCTCCTCAGCTAACGGATTCTGTTTCTCTTTTTACACTTGTTAAGTGTTTCTTGTATAGAATATAGTCAAGTTTTGTAAAGATTTTAGTCAAGCAGTATGTAAGAAATGTTAAGTCCTTTGTACTGAAAACTTGCATTCTCCCAGTAAGGTAATACATTGCACTACGTTGCAAGCCCCTGGAGCAAATTTTTGATTAGTGCTTTTGTGAACAAGAAACAATTGAGAAGTGGCTCTATCCCATCTCCCCCCTTTCCCCGTCGCGATATAACCTTCGTGGTTAAAAACGACGTTAAACACCAAATAAAGAAAGAAAGAAAGAAAGTTAATTTGATTAAACGCACTTTTTCAACGCTCAGAAAACTCCCCCTGTCCCCTTGCAGATGATTTAGTCCCCTTTTCTGTGTGTGATTGTGTGTGTGTGTGTGTTTGTGTGCGTGTGTGTGTGTGTGTGTGTGTGAGTGTGTGTGTGAGATTGTGTGTGTGATTGTGTGTGTGTGTGTGTGTGTGTGTGTGTGTGTGTGTGTGCGTGTGTGTGTGTGTGAATCATCCACACATTAACCCAGCCACCTGGCCACGCAGAGACAGGAGACCACCACTAAAATCATTTGATATGATTTTCCAACCACAGAAATCTTGTAAGTCAAAAACAATTCGCAGGTTAAAAAAAAACCAAGTGTGTTAAACATTTAATTATCTTGAACTCAACCTGACAGCACCTAAACTGTTATAAGGAAATGCACAATAACAATTAAAACTATGGACTGACCATTTTCCCCAAAACTTTTCTTCATGGCTGTTTTGTTACCCTCTTCTCCATTCATTCAGATAAAAATGAAGATGAACCAAAAAAAGGGGGTCATTGCAAATGCAATTGTCAACTAAACAAAGAAATACTCAGGTATTTAAAGGCACAGTGCAGCTCACAGCCCTCGTTTTCCGTTTTTGTTGCAGCTGAGTGCATTTACAGTTCAAAAATCCTCCTATGGTAGTAAAACAAACCCAAAACTACCCAACGACGACATCTGTGAAGCTCGACAGTTTCTTGTTCACGCGAGTGCATAAATTAACCTACATGTAGTTATTACGTTGGTGTTTGATCGGAGTTCGATTCAACTTGAGTGATTCCGGCCTCCATTTTGTTTTACACAAACTCATGATGACGTCTGACATAGTTTGCTAGTGACGTGTCTTTTTGTGCATGATGTGATGATCTACCTAATCTAAATTTAGATCCAAAAATAGGTCAAGACCAGCCGGGTCTGAGTACGAAATTAATTCGTAAAAAAATCGCAGTTCTTGACTCTTCGGGTGCAAGTCAATGAAACTTGGTAGTTCTTCTAACGGATAGCTGCCTGAGGTATGACTAAAAGCCCCAGGGGCTCCGTGCACCTGGATTTGACAAGTTCAGTACCTTTAATGGCAACAAGAAGAGGGGAAATGCTAAATTTAGATTTGACAAAATCACACAAAGGCAATGCTTTAAAGTAGATTTTCAAAAATCACTATTGTATTTGAAACATTCAGTATTCCAGAGTATTACACAAGCAGTGGACAATTCTATGCACACAACATTAATAACAGTCAGCAGATACGCCCTTTGGTTGGGTCTGACATGGTTCTTTGTTTTTCATGAGGAAAATATTATCACCATAAATACTGAACAGTCCAGGCTGATCTGTTCCAAAGACTACTATCCTATTTTCTAGAAAAGATAACCTTTTTTTGTGTGGTTTTTTTTTTTGGGGGGGGGGGGGGGGGTTCTAAAATTAGATTCAAAAAAAAAATTATCTCTTAGTAAGGATCACTTTTGTTTGGTTTTCTGTGAGGTGAGGATGTATGCTTTTTTTTTTTTTTTTTAACAATATAACCGCCTTAATTCACAATATAAGACATACACACAGAACCAAAAACAATCATTCACACTCAAAAAAGTCACATACACTGTAAATACAGACCGTTACCTGTAAAATGCAATAACCTTATTTTTGTCTGAAAATTTGACCATTAAGAAGAAATGCTTAGCCTTAGGCACCACAAAACTGTCAACTGGACGGATTTATGTAAAAGTATCACACACATGCATAAATTATGCAAGATGTTATCAACAACAAATTGAAATGGACGGTTGCATAAATCAATACAGAATATCATCCACAAAGAAAATGGACAAAGTTATCCATTCAAAAAACAAACAAACAAACAAAACAAAAAATCTCTGGACAACAACTCCTAACAGACTTGGACGGAGTAAAACGCGCATACAGACAGTGAAATACAAATCACACAAACATGTTGCTGGGATTTCCTTCAGCCAATTCAAAAGAAAACGGTCATTAAAGAGCCAGTATTTTCCCCCACCGCAGAAAAAGTCTGGTAAATCTGCTGAATGATAGCAAAGTGGTCTGCAATTTGAAAAAAGTTTTGGTGGATGCCAACTGCCGAAGCCACACAATGTATCCCTGTCATACGACTCAATATTTCTTTAAAATGTATCAGCTATGATCTGAGCTTAATGCAGCACTCCATATACATACTTTTTCAAATCCTTGACAAGCCACTCAGCAAAGACAAGACTTTTGATTAGTAAACATGTCTGGTTGCAGGCATGAAAACTGAAAAAAAATAAAATACTGAAAACCAAATTCGAAGGCGCGTAGCACCAAGTTTCGCAAGCGCGAAGCGCCAAGACTTCTAGGGGGGTCCGGGGGCATGCACCCCCGGAAAAAAAATTTTTCAAGGGTGCAATTTGGTGCAATCTGGGGCTATCTGAGCCTTAAAATTGGATTCAAACATAGCCCCAAAACTATTTTACTATAACTATGACTAGGAAAAAAAACAAAAAAAAAACCCGGGAAAATAAAAAAAAATACGGTTTATTTTTTTCAAAAATACGGAAAATACGGAAAATACGGAGAATTTTCATGCCTGTGGTTGATACCTTCCTTGTTTTGAAAAGGATGATGCAGAGCAGCACTGAATCACACAATGGTGTGTTCTTGACACGGAATAAGAGCCTCCTTCCCCTTGGACCTGTAGCAACCTTCAGCAGCCTGGCCGTTCTTTCTGCACTGCGGGCATTTCATTTTTGAACTCGGTAACACCAGTGTCATTCTCATTATTTCAGCAATAGCTTTCCACTCTGCACGAAACGCAGCCAAGCTGTTGATTTTCAGTGTGTTTCTGAATGGAAACATGCTCTTATCTCTGACAAAACCCTAGACCTGTTTGTGATTGTGCACAAGATCGTTAACATCGGAAGGAATGTAAGGTACCCAGACACTACTCGGACAAATGCCGGTCCTAGTTCAGCAAGTGTTGCCCCTTCATAAAAATCTGAACGGAAAACTGCTTCAACCAGCATGCTTTGACTTTTAAAGGGCATTAATGGAACACATCACACACTGCATTGTAGAAATCCAGTGGCATACATTCAAAAGAACAGAATAAAAAGATCATACAATGCAGTTCAAAAGGAGGATTCCCCCCTCCCTGATTAACTACATAAGGAGGATTCCCCCCTCCCTGATTAACTACATAAGCAATATGATGAAACAGATTTTAAATCAACGTTCCAAATGCTGCTATCACAGATTCTAGTACAGTGGAATACCTACCAGGTAAACCCCAGGGGTGGTTGTTGTTGCAAGAGCACAAGATAAATACGCAATCCGTTATGTATGTTAGTACCCTACACATATACTTGTCTAAGTATAGCAGGACTATGTGGGATCATCGCAAGACCGAGCAGGCTAATATTCTTGAAAGTACCTGAACTGCTCCAGATTTAACGAATGCGTATCTGTTGTTTGTTCAACAACAACAAAATAGGGGGGGGGGGGGGGGGGGGGGGGGCAAGAAAGTATGCATAAAGGGTTAACAACAAAAACTCCAGCACCGCATTCAACCCCGAACTTCAGTGTTCAAAATAATATCGCACATCTAAAGAAAGAAGATCATACCTCATCATTCACATAAATCGCCCTTCATACACAAACAGAAAACAATCATACATACAGAATTCAGCTCTTACACACACACACACACACACACACACACACACACACACACACACACACACACACACACACTAACAGTATTCAGCCCCCAGAAAAACACAAGCATACGCATACAATTCAGCCCTCAAAAACCACACAATCATTCGCACAAAATTCAGCTTCAGAAACACCACCTTTAAACAATTACAAAATTCAATCTCCATGCAGTCACAGCAGATTTTGATGGGAGCAAACACAAAAATACACTCCACTATTTAATGCTGTATCAGTCACAAGGTCATCCCAAGGTCATGACAATTCACAAGGTCACTTGAAGGGCACGAGAAGACAGAGACAAAGAAGTCCAGATTGTGACCTACATAGAAGTTTTTTCACATCAGCTGCATCGTTTGAGAAGGGCGGTACGTGCGGATACTAAAATCTTGAATGCCTCCTCGCTGCCAGGAGCTACACTTTTGTCTGGGTGAAGCAGGACTGCCAGTCGACGATAAGCCTTGTTGATGTCATCCCTGAAACAAGGTAAACAAGTGATTGTTACAAGTAGGATACAGAGGACTCCCCCTTTTAAAGACCTTGCTTTTTCACATGTTCTGTTATTATTATTATTATTATCAAGTCTTATATCGCGCGCGTATCTCCAGACTCGGACTCAAGGCGCAGGGATCTATTTATGCCGTGTGAGATGGAATTTTTTACACAATACATCACGCATTCACATCGACCAGCAGATCGCAGCCATTTCGGCGCATATCCTACTTTTCATGGCCTATTATTCCAAGTCACACGGGTATTTTGGTGGACATTTTTTATCTATGCCTTTACAATTTTGCCAGGAAAGACCCTTTTGTCAATTGTGGGATCTTTAACGTGCACACCCCAATGTAGTGTACACGAAGGGACCTCGGTTTTTCGTCTCATCTGTTCATGGACCTGTATAAATTAACTTCCATTTTAAGACAACCTCCTTTTTAAGACCTGATTTTCTCAGATGTTTTGAGGTCTCAAAAGGGGCTTTGCTCTGTGTTCAGCTTAAACCACTGTTGCATGTGGGTTTTTAATCCACTGTCTGAATTTACCTGGGTGACCAAACCAAAGGCGACTTTGAAAATTCAAATGTTCACAAACCATTGTCTGGAAAGTTCTTGCATGCCTATCAAATTTCCTACATTCAGACTTCAGGCTTGTGCATATGCACACATTAAAACCTTTACTTTTAAAGAGTGGTTTGCTGGTGAACATGTCTATGAACTTTTCTGCCCACCACACTGCATTTAGAAACGTCTGAATGTTCAAGGTGGAAGCTGTGGAAGTTACCAGCTCAAATCAGATCAGGACATCTTCACGTATCACAGACTTGTAAAGGATTGAGCAAACAACGATGACAAGCAGAGAAATCTACAAGTCATAATACCATCAAACCCTAGCAGTGTGCGTAGTTTCAAAGGTCTAGCTTCAAAAACATCTGATATAACTTCAACGTTAAGTTTTTAAGAATCAAACACGACCCCGCTGTGACCCTAAAATTTGTCAAGGGTCAACCAAACTGGGGTCATGTCGGGAGATCATCAAACCCTAGAAGTATGCAAAGTTTCAAAGCTCTAGCTTCAAAAGCATCTGAGATAACCTGAACGTTATGGTTTTTGTCCACAGACGGACAGACCATCGGACATGGCTCATTACGAAGACACCGATTACTCAGCTGAGTCAATAAAAAATATACAGCAACAACTGACAGCTGATCAGACTGATTCAATGATTCTGAAAAAGACATTGATTTTGTGGTGAATTACTCAAAAGGCCAATCTTGTGCTAATAATACAGTCCTCAGGCCTAACCTTTAAATGACACACACAGAATAATCAAGACATGCTTTCACTCACTTTGTGGCACCTGGCGAGATACCCAGACGCTCGCAGTCTGACTTTGAGTTTTTGAGTCTCTGTATAACCTCAATCTGCTCCTTGGTGTAGCCTAGCTGCGTGGTGAAGGGCGCCTTCTTGCCGCCGTTTTCCACCGTCGTCACCACACCCTCAAACAACGCCTGCAATCAGGGAACAGAGAGGTGAACAGATAGTAGATGTCGGCCAATTTTCTCAGCTCATTGATGCATTACTATAATTATATCCTTGTAACTACAATACTAACACTACTAACTCTACCAACTGATGCTAAACTGACAGTTCATCAGCTCATGTTTTTTAAATTTCCTTAATATCAGCTTTCATCAGTGCAAAGGGAGCATGTACTGGCTTCTGTTATGACACTTCTCTGATCTGCGGCAATTATTCTAAGTTTTTGTAACCCCCAAAACACTTTTCATTTTAGGTCTGCCAAAAAAATTCTGCTTGCGTTGAATCTCATCATAACTGCATATAAAAGTAGCAACTACTCACCTATGCCATTTAGAAAATGAAAGTCAGCTAGTCTGGCAATGCAAAATAGCGAGAAGGAAAGGTCTCCTAGAACTGAATATTAAAGTTTGGTCTCTATGCAATTGAGGAGAGATCTACCCTTTATTATCTGCACTAAGATATCAAACCAGTATTTAAACCTTCAGATATTCAATCCAGACCTGCACTTATGAAAATGGCCGATACTTATTGTAGGAAGTAAGCACACACACAATACCTGAAACATCTCAGTCACACCCTCCCCTGTTTGTGCCGAAGTTTCAAAGTAATGGAAACCATGGGAGTCTGCCCACAGTCGACCTTCTGCTTCGTCAACCGCTCGCGGTCGGCTGTCAATCTGAAACATCATCACGAAACCTGCATGTACACATTGTGTAACTACTTCAAGCTATTTTCAAAGGATCTACCGCCAACTAAAATAAACTGACATTCAACTGAGGAAAAGAAGCTCCTTATCAACAACACCAAAGCAGTCACAATTTTGTTTCAGTGCAGAATGCAGGCAATCCATTCAAGAAAGACTGAGTTTCAAGGAAATAAATAGCAGAGCCCCTCATGGGGTGGGGGGGTTTGTGGGCAAGGCCCCCCAGAAACTGGAAGCATTTGGTCCTTGTAAATTGAATGTAGCCCCCCTCTGGTGAAAGATACATTGTGCATGTAAAGATAAACAGTATTCTGTTGCTCTCATTTAAAAAAAAACCCAAAAAACCAATGTCTTTATGGAAATCCCTGAAAATAATGCCGGAGAATGGCACACATGTAATTCATACTTTAATTTTCAGATTGTACAAACTCATGATTGGATTATCTCCTGCTGAGTGAAAAATATGAAAGAGTGTTGCTCCAGTCCTCACCTTATTAGCGCAGACACAGACAACCATGTTGTCAGATTCGCTCTTGTCTCCAAATTCGTTGCGCATTTCTTGCACCCACGTGTCGAGCGACTCAAAGCTGACGCGGTTGCCGATGTCAAACACCAGTATAGCACCCTGGGAGTCACGGTAAAATTCATTGCGTACCTGAAACACAGAACTTTAATACTCAGGGGCATTATGGCACATCTATATAATACAATACAAGCTAGACTGACATTCAACTAACAGAAAGCATTGTTTAAACTTTTGTTAAATTTGTTTTTGATAAATGTATTTTTTCCCTCTTAACCCTTACACTGGTGCAATTCTGTAACACATGTTACATAGCCACTGGTGAATGAACAGAGAGAAAAATAAAGAAAAACGGTCATATAGGTTTTCGCATCCATGGGAGGTAATCAGAACCGACCAAACAGACTTAGCCAGTAGCGCGACATATGTCGTGACAACCAGGTGACAGTATACGTAAAGTAATGCGACATATGTCGCGACAACCAGCCTAAGGGTTAACATTCAGAAACACTAAAGTTCATTCTTTCTGAACTGAGATTTTTATTCAACAAGAAGAGCAAACGCTCGATCGAGTCACTTTCGCAGTTCTGAATATTATATGAGGCATCAGATGGACAGGAAGAAATTGTTATTCACAACACAATGAGTCACGTTCACATAAAATTTGAGCCCGGTCACTTTTATAGTTTCCGAGAAAAGCCCAACGTTAAGTTGTGTGTTGCCGAACAGAAAAGGCTAGTTATCTCCCTTGTTTTTCTGATAACGTTCGTAAAAGGCTACAGATGTAAATACTTTGATGTAAAGAATAATCCTACAAAGTTTCAATCACATCCGATGAACTTTGTCAAAGATATAAAATGTCTAATTTTTCCTTTGACGCTGACCTGTGACCTTGAAAAAGGTCAAAGGTCAACGAAACCATCGTTAAAGTGTAGAGGTCATTGGAGGTCACGACTAAACAAAATATGAGCCCGATCGCTTTGATAGTTTCCGAGAAAAGATATAAAATGTCTAATTTTTCCTTTGACGCTGACCTGTGACCTTGAAAAAGGTCAAAGGTCAACGAAACCATCGTTAAAGTGTAGAGGTCATTGGAGGTCACGACTAAACAAAATATGAGCCCGATCGCTTTGATAGTTTCCGAGAAAAGTCCAACGTTAAGGTGGTGTCTACGGACGGCCGGCCGGACGGCTGGCCGGACGGCCGGCCGGCCGGCCGGACAGACTAACACTGACCGATTACATAGAGTCACTTTTTCTCAAGTGACTCAAAAATGTCTGATTCTTGGATTCAGACAGAGAAATCCTTATTCTTCAAACACAAACTGACTTATTTTTGTTTTGTTTTGATATTTGCAGCAATGTTAAAGGCACACTCCTTCCTGTGAAATGAGTTGAGCTCATCATCTGAGATCTGGCCAGGCTTGTATGGGATAAGACCATCAAGCAACTTGCTTTATTTTGAGTATGTGTCCAAGTGGAGGGATGGTCTTAGGCACACAAAAAAAACAAAAAAAAAGTCTGTTTACGGTATCCCGACCGACCCTATTTTTTCGCGCGATCCTAGACTTTTTTTGGGCATTTTGGGGGGGGGAAGTAAAGTCTTTGATTATTGGCAAAATAACTTAAAAATATGTTTTTTTGAAGAAAAAAATAAAAAATGAAAATAAAACATCCCGACCTACCGACCCTATTTTTTTGCCTATAGATGTTACTGTAAACAGACTATTTTTTGTGTGTGCCTTATCCCATGTAAAAGCCTGGTCACATCTGAGATGATGAGCCAAGTTCTTTTCATGGGGAGGAATGTGCCTTTAGTCAGTGTTCAAAACAATATTTTTTCCATGCATGATGTCTGTATAAGGCAAATTCATACAAGACAAACATTTGACAAGAAGATCATGCATGATCAAAAAAATGATGCCGAACCATTTTAATTTTTACTCACTTCATAAAATATTGGGTGACCAGCCATGTCAAATATATTGACCTTGACATCTCTGTCTTTTACAGACACCCTGAAACAACAACAATCAATTCATTACAAAATAATGTGTGTGTGTGTGTGTGTGTGTGTGTGTGTGTGTGTGTGAGTGTGAGTGTGTGTGTGTGTGTGTGTGTGTGTGTGTGTGTGTGTGTGTGTGTGTGTTTCTATCATGATGCAGCACACTACAAGGCCCCTTAGCTCAGTTGGTAAAGCACAGGACTTGTTATCTGCTGGTCCCAGGTTTAAATCCGGGCCATGACCGACATGCGCCACATTTATGTGTAGACTATGAGATGGTATTCTTGCCCCACCCCATTGTCACCACTGTTGCACGTACAATACCTAGGTCATTCTGCCATACATGAAGGTGGCTCATTATATCTAAACGCCAACACACCTGGTTAGCGCGTCTACTCTGTTGCTGCTAGCTTTCCACTGGGAAGAAGCACCCCAAATTTCCCAGCAATGGGACAAAAAAGTCATGAAAATGAAATGAAAAAATAACATATGCACCTATGGTAACCACAAATATTTCTTACTTTATCTGTGATTTTACTTGTACATATAATATGACCATTTTAACGCCGCCAGTTAGGCAGCCATACGTTGATTTCAGAGAATGCATACTTGGTATTTTTGTGTTTCTATAACCCACCAAACTTTGTCATCGATAACAGGATTTTTTCTGTGAGTACCAAGTCTTGGTCTTGTTCTTGCGTGCATGTACAAACAAAGGGGGATAATTAAGGCACTAGCAGGTCTGCACATAAGTTGACCTGGGAGATGGGATAACTCCACCCTTCACCCACCAGGCATGGCCAGGATTTGAGCACTCGACCTTCCCCACAGGAGGCTGGCGTTTTATCCAAGGGGCATTACACCCGTCTTGTGAGGATGTAAAGAATTATCTGTTAATCTAACCAAGTGGCACTCTGCATCCTGTGCAGGGTAGAACCATACTCAAGTTACTGAAGCGGCAGTTCACGTCATATATATATATATATATATATCAAAAGCTAAGCTTTTACACTCAGTTGAGAAATAAATGCAACAAAAACTCAACTGCGATCAGCCAAATTGAATTCTAAATTTATCAGCCAAAATACTCACTTTGTCACTCCATAGTCAATGCCAATGGTTGCAAGGTACTTGCTCACGAACCGCTTTTCACAGTATCGCTTAATAATGCAGCTCTGAAAATAAAATAGACATTTTTTTTACACCGCACTTGCATTTTTATCAAAATCAAATATGATATATACATGTATAAGTCGTACCGAATTCACGTAATTGCCGAATTCGCGAAATCGGCAACATTTTTGCCCATTTCACGTAATCGGCAAAACACTGCCCATTACGCGAAATCGGCAGCGTTTTGCCGAAAACGCGTAAAGGCTTGTAAAATGTGCCCATTTTGCAAAATCGGCAGCCCGGTTTTGGCTTTAAAGTTCTCAAATGCCTAGGATATCTAGATACTCGAATGGATAAATGTTGCAATAATCGATAAGTTATGGCAAGTTGTGGCAAAAAGTGTAGTTTTCGTGCATTACCAGAGTTATGCTCGACACAGACCATAAAAACCAAAATAGGGAGGTAACGTAATGTTAATGTAATGTTCTGGTGACAAAAAAGTTACAGACTGTTTGTCACTTTTGCGAAATGGACAACTTTTGGGAGCCTTTACGCATTTTCGGCAAAACGCTGCCGATTTCGCGAATTCGGCAATTCCGTGATTTTGGCACGACATATAATATATATATATATATGCTTGTGCTCAACTGTGTATCCACTTAGCATAAACACTTGACAAATGTTATTTTGGGTCTATGAGTTGCTAATTCCCTGTGTACACTATTAGTATTACTATACCTCTTTCTTTACATTTTGCTTTCCCACTAAGGATCAAGTTCTAAGTGTTCAGGGACAAGTGGTAGATAATGGGACAGTGAGAGACTCAGACAGTTGAGGGTTAGGCGCATGTTTGGGAGAAGAGTGGGTTGAGAAGAGAGAGAGAGAGAGAGAGAGAGAGAGAGAGAGAGAGAGAGAGAGAGAGAGAGAGAGAGAGAGAGAGAGAGAGAAAGAGAGAGAAGGATAATCAGACGAAGCAAAGCCTAGGTATGCCTAGTACTATATAAGTTTGTAGTTGAATTTTATCTTTATCAAAGACGTAAATGCTGCATACTTTCCCTCTTCAGGATTAAATATATCACAAACATTGTAAATGCATAACAACCTCGCAGTCATCAAATATTCTGCAGTCACAGTGACACAGTCACAGTGACAGTCTGATATTGATAACGTTTTTGTTCGTTCCTAATTGTATTGTTGAAGCTGTGAGTGTGAGGCATATATATAATGATATATATATTAACGCCTTTAATTCTGTTTGAGCTTCATCGTTCTACTATATATATATATTAATAGCTTTGTTTTGGGACCGAGTTTTCTTCCTCACTTGATTAGTTGATGTCTAATTCAGACTGACGGCTTCGTTAGACAATCAACATAACCTCGTGTGAAAGAAAACTCTGATCCAAAACAAAGTCGATCTGAATAACGGGTAACACATTAACTCACCTTTCCCGATTCTGCATTCCCCATGCTGATGATCTTCACTCTCAGAGGTCTCCTCATTTTGGCCGATCTGTTTTTCTCCATGTCACTTCACAGTCCAGTTAACGCACAGTCTCTAACATAATCAGCCGAACCTACAGAAAAGAGAATGTCTCCACATTCTTAGTTGCATCGGCCACCAAAACGGCATAGTTTTCTCTGTTTCTTTTTTATCATAACATGTTTATGGAGAAGAAAACCACCCTGTGACCTCTAAATTACCTTCGACGCCTTACAATCACATGGACTAAGACGAATGTATGTTGTACTATCATAAACCTCAATTCGATTTGTTCCTAGCATCATCCAAAAGTAAAAAATGTGTCACAACAGACGACATTCTTCAGTCAGTTGTCGGGGCACGCACTAAACATTGGGTTCACGCCGAAGGACTTTCAATATTTTGATTGGTTGATATTCCACCCAACATTCCGTGGGAATTATCTCCCTTGATTGAATCCAGCAGGCTAATCTAAAACTGTAGAAGGGGGAGATGCAGGTAAAGTGTGTGGCGGTGGGGTTAGGTAGAAGTTGTGTTTTTTCGTATTGACAGGAGTGTTCACAAACCAATGTTGGACGAAGTAGGAATACTTTGCGACTTAAAACTTGAACTGCCCGCTTTTATTCAGAATTGTATGTATTTACACTTGTAGTAAGATGGGTTACAAGCTGGAAGGAAGAAAGTCGTTTTTCATGGCATTTTCTTGGACTATTTGCATTTTTGTTTGCTTGGATGCAGGGTGTATGTATATATACGACTTGTGTCTGTGTGTGTGTGTGTGTGTGTGTGTGTGTGTTCGCGATGCACGGCCAAAGTTCTCGATGGATCTGCTTCAAATTTGGTGGGCATATTCAGGTAGACCCCGGACACAACCTGGTCGATGAGAATTTTCAACACGTGCTCTCAGCGCGCAGCGCTGAACCGATTTTGGTTCCACCTCAGCTACCCGGGCCCCCATACCGACACACCAAAGCCGCTACACCACATCACAACGCCAAAGTTCTCGGTGGATCTTTTTCAAATTTGGACACCGTATTCAGCTACACCCCGGACACAATATCATCGATGAGATATTTCAACACGTGCTCTCAGCGCGCAGCGCTGAACCGATTTTGGTTTTTGTGTTCATTTCACCATTACAAGTAACTCTTCCTTATCTTCTCCAGTGTGTTGCGTTTATCTCCCTTCCTTCGTGTGGCTTCAATCCATATTCCCGTTTCTAAGTTACTATTTTTAGAATGTCACTGCGCTGTCCAGAACGCTTCCCTTGCACCCGTAAGTTGTTCTTACTGTCAAAGTGAAAAGGTCGAATCAATTTATAGCCACGCGAAAAATACACTCTCACCTATCTCTATATATTTATAGATATAGATATACATATATATATACGGCTTCTCTGTGTGTTTGTGTGTGTGTGTGGGCAAAAACCTGTGTATTGTAGAGTTCTGTTTGTGATGTGGTCTAGCGGCTTTTGTCTGTCTGTATGTTCTGGCATTTGAGAAGCCACAACAGATAATATAGGGCTAAGAAATAAGCTCTAAAAATCTCAAGTTGTTCTTACTGTCAAAGTGAAAAGATCGAATCAATTTATAGCCACGCGAAAAATACACTGTCACCTATCTCTATATATTTATAGATATAGATATACATATATATATATACGGCTTCTCTGTGTGTGTGTGTGTGTGTTTGTGTGTGTGTGTGGGCAAAAACCTGTGTATTGTAGAGTTCTGTTTGTGATGTGGTCTAGCGGCTTTTGTCTGTCTGTATGTTCTGGCATTTGAGAAGCCACAACAGATAATATAGGGCTAAGAAATAAGCTCTAAAAATCTCAAACCCGTTTGACAGGACTTCGCCTTCAAAGGTGATTGTGGTGAACCGCCACGCTGTCTGTCTCTGTCTCGCGATTCACCCCGGCGAATTCACCATTCCCAGTAACTCTTCCTTATCTTCTCCAGTGTTTTGCGCCTTCGTGTGGCTTCAATCCATATTCCCGTTTCTAAGTTACTATTTTTAGAATGTCACTGCGCTGTCCAGAACGCTTCCCTTGCACCCGTAAGTTGTTCTTACTGTCAAAGTGAAAAGGTCGAATCAATTTATAGCCACGCGAAAAATACACTGTCACCTATCTCTATATATTTATAGATATAGATATACATATATACTGTTCAAAAAAAGAAACGCATAGCTTGTAATATTTGGTTAATTTTTTTTTTTTTTTTTTTTTTTTTCGTCTTTACACTTGTTCCCTTGTCCCGTTGTGCTCTCACACCGCCCCGTCCCTGCACTCGCTGCTCCAACCACCTCTGCCAGACTCGTCGATTTTACAGACGCTCCAGGGGGGGATGTCGGGTCGCTGCAGTAGGCTACCCTCGGAAGATGACACTGCACTTCTGCTGAGTCACTTCGACGGTGTTCAGTAGTGGGTCTGTCCCGAGCTAACGGACGCAGCCCACTACCTACTATGCCCCCTACAAACGACATTGACTTTAAGTCGCGGACCAGACTGAGTGAGCGTCCCCTCCAGAGAGCAGACCGCCACCACGTCCCTCCGTCGACCCCCCAGAACGTCACACGTTGAAGACTGACAGCAGAACTACTATTCAGGGAAGGAAGGAACAGGAACACTGAGACCAAGGTCACCATGAGAGCTCCGGGAATGAAGGGCCATAAGAGCAAGGACAATTTATATTTTGGATGATTAATGAGATGAGGATGATGATAATGATGCTTTGGATTTCCAATTTTGGTTTGAGACTACGTGACAGGGCAGCACTCTACGCTTACTGTCATAATATATCCTGGCGTCAACCAGGCCCGAGAACTGCCGCACCTGCGGTGTTGGTCAGGTATACAGAACCTGAGCACCCTCAAAGTCGCATTCGTTAAGTGAATGACACTCGGCTGTGTGATCCCAGCCTTCCCATAGGAACCATAGCACTTCCACTCTGGGTAGGAGCCGACCGTAGCCCGAAAAACCCACATGACTCTGATGGGATTCGAACCCACGACCTCCCGGCCCGCAGCCCGATGCGCTAACCACTGCTCTACGGGGGCCGGTTTATTTGGTTAATTTAGTTATATGGCTACAAGGATATCCACCAAACTGCAGAAAATGTTTATCTGGTCGTCGACCTTTCGTCCATTGCCACAAGTGAGCTCTGCACGTGACGCATGCGTTATCAGTGGCTACAATGTCAAAATTGCTCATTTGGCATGACCACTCGTCATGCTTCAGTGTAATCTCGTGAAACTCAGGGAATATTGAGCTCTCACCATGTCTTCCAAAACCCATAAAAGCGGATTGTTCGCCACAAAGAAATCAGACGACAATTCAGCGACGAAAGATGGCCCGATTGAGCAGAGAAGACCGCCAAATTGCATTGGGTCGTTTACAAGCAGGCCAAAGTCAAAGTGCAATCGCCAGGCACTTCCACGTGTCCCAGAGCACCATCAGTAGACTGTGGGTCAGGTTTCAAGCCACTGGCTCCGTTGCTGACTTGCCACGAGCGGGAAGACCAAGGGCGACAACTGCTGCTCACGACCGCTTCATACGGCTCCGCCACCTCCGGAATCGTTTCCTGTCGGCCTCATCTTCTGTCCAGGCTCTCCCCGGGCCACACCGATTATCGGACCAGACCGTGCGGAACCGCCTGCATGAAGCTGGTTTGAGAGCTCGCAGACCTCACAGAGGAGCTGTCCTCACCCGCCGCCATCGCCAGAACCGAGTGCAGTGGGGCAACCAGCACCTTCGCTGGACCGTCCGGAATCACTGGAGACACGTGTGGTTCAGCGACGAGTCCTACTTCCTGCTCCAGCGACATGATGGTCGGAGGAGGGTCTACCGGAGAGTAAACGAACGTTACGCGCCCAACTGTGTGGATGAGGCACCCGTTCATGGTGGTGGAGGCGTCATGGTGTGGGGGGCGATCAATACCGCTGGAAGGAGCACCCTGGTGCACGTCCAAGGGCGCATAACTGCCCAGCGATACGTGGAGGAAATTCTGCGCCCACACGCCCTTCCTCTTCTGGCTGACCAGGATGCCATATTCCAGCAGGACAACGCTCGCCCGCACACAGCACGACTCACCACCCAGTTCCTCACCGACCACCATGTCCAGGTGCTTCCCTGGCCATCCATGTCGCCAGACATGAACCCGATAGAACACCTCTGGGATGAATTGGACAGACGTGTGCGCAGGCGAGAAGAAGCGCCGGCAAATCACCGCGATCTATTGCAGGCACTTCAGGAGGAGTGGGACACCATCCCACAGCAAGATATCCGGCATCTGATCCAGTCCATGCCCAGAAGGTGCCGGGCAGTTGTTGCTGCTCAAGGCAGTCACACCCCCTACTGACTTGACAGCCTCGGCACCCAATCGTATTGATTGACTGATTGATTTGAAGATGCAAATGAACTGTGTGTGCATTCAACTGTGTCCATACCAAATTTCAAACAAATAATCTAAATATTGGATTTTCTGTTAATTTTTTCGAAAAATAAAACAAATTTGGCAAGTAGCAACTATGCGTTTCTTTTTTTGAACAGTATATATATACGGCTTCTCTGTGTGTGTGTGTGTTTGTGTGTGTGTGTGTGGGCAAAAACCTGTGTATTGTAGAGTTCTGTTTGTGATGTGGTCTAGCGGCTTTTGTCTGTCTGTATGTTCTGGCATTTGAGAAGCCACAACAGATAATATAGGGCATAAGCTCTAAACTTCTCAAACCCGTTTGACAGGAGGTGATTGTGATGAACCGCCACGCTGTCTGTCTCTGTCTCGCGATTCACCCCGGCTTCGCCGGGTATTCCTCTAGTATATATATATGTCTGTTGGTGCTTATTTTGATTGTTGATGGTTTTGGTTGGTGTATTTTTTGTTAAAGCTTTTTTTCCCCAAGATCGTATCTCTCTCTCTCTCTGACAGACACACACACACACACATACACACACACACATATACACACACACACACATATACACACACACACACATATACACACACACACACATATATACACACACACACATACATATACACACACACACACACACACACAAGTACAATCACTGCCAGCAAAGACCACAAAGAGACGAAATATTAACAGCAGACTGTTTTAACTGCAAATGTAAAATAATGTACAAGAACCATCATAATACAAAAATTCAAACTATCAGCCTCTTTACACTTACTGTAAAATACTGAATGTGAAAAAAATATTAACTGTACACACATAGCATCTCCAATCCCACGTTTGATTTCACTCTGTTGATTCATGTTATCATCTCTCCCTGGCTTGACGTTTTGCACTTGTAACACATTCAAAACCTAACAAAGTTTTGCACTTATAACACATTCAAAACCTAACAAGATAGTCCAGGAATCAAAGAACAGATTACTGAAGTTTACTCATCAGTACCATAAACATTTTCAAACATAACTTCTGTCAAGGTTTGTTTTTAAAGGTGGACTATATATATGACCCCATCAACCAAATTCTCAAAAAGTCAGCCCCCCCCCCCCCCCCCCCCCCATCCTCTGGAAAATTGTTTTGCCCAGAGAAGGTATATGAAGCAATCTTATGCCATCTAACCTTATTTTGCCAGTGTATTTTCATTATCAGATCATGCATGTGTCTGTTTTTCTCTGTGTGTGTGTGTGTGGTGCATGTGTGTGTGCATGCATGTGTGTGGTGCATGCGTATGTGCCTTGATGTAAACCGTGCACAGGGTGGCGCAGTGTTACCTAATCTCAGTGTGGTGTATCACCCTCCGAGGAGAATTGTTATGTGTCATTTTCACATTATGCGCCAACGGCACATTAGCACACCAAACCCCGCTGGACTTTCATCCGCCAGCTCGATGCGAGCAAACTCAGTTTTCTATATATAAAAAGAAATGTAAAAAAGGCGGTGACAAATTCCTTCAGTTCTAACATGCAATGAAGAGATGAGAAGAAATGAATGCTAACCGTGAATGTTGATAACATGTATGTAAAGATTGTACAAAATAAAACAAAAACCATAGAAATGTATACATGTCCTCAATTTCAACCAATCCGATTCAGCGCTTCGGATTCATGCAAACCCCCCCCCCCCCCCCCCCCACTCCCTTTATTTTGTTCACAAACATTTCAGCAGTGTTTCCACATAGGATAGTGCATGGGTCGGTTTAGGACCACATTCTGCGTCCCCGGCAACGAGCCTGGCTGCGAGCTGCGAAGGATGGGGAAGACCATGGTGTTGCCGGGCATGACGGCACCGGTCGGCAACATGGTGTTGATGGCCGGTCTCTGGGTCATTAGTTGAACCTGGCAACACACAGGGAGAAAGATTCATTAACTATTTTTCTCTCACGTCTGTCAGGAAAAGTATCGGGAGAACACAGCAACATAGGCTTTGTTACATATACATTGTACCCCCCTTTCTCAGGAATAAGGTGCAATTGCTGTGTCAACAACAGTTTGTGAAGATTCTTTGGAAGCAATAAATATAGACACTTTTCTGACAACATTCTGTATTCCTTTGCTCAAGCTGATATTTCAGTCACAAGTTGTAGTGGGTACCCCTTAAATTTTCAGCAGGAGGCAGGAATACCCTATCCTTTTCTTCCCCAGAGGTTAACAAATATGCTAAAATATTCTGAAAATATGGAATGCTGAAACAAATAAACAAAACAAAAGCAAATGCATACACGACTTGCCTGCGTCACATCCCATTACAATGGAACCCCCCTTTTAAGACACCCCCCCCCCCCCCCCGATAGAATACTCCCTCTTTCCATACAGACGGACACTGCTCAGTACTAAGACTTTGCGATTACTCAGGTGAATCTAAAAGAACACAATAAAACTGGGAATGAATTCCCCAAATACCTGTGAGTTTGTCTGGAAGGTGGCAGGAGCGGTGGCCCCAAGGCTGTGCAGGTACTGCAGTTGTTGCAGCGGCTGTGATGCTGGTTGCTGTGGTTGCTGCCGGTCAGAGACTTTACTTGTACTCCACGCCACCACCCTCCGCCGTCTACCCTACCGTTCTTCTTTCAAACAGTCTGTTAGCTTCTGCCGTCTACCCTACTGTTCTACTTTCAAAGTCCGTTAGGTTCTGCCGTCTACCCTACCATTCTACTTTCAAACAGTCCGTTAGCTTCTGCCATATTCCCTACCGTTCTACTTTCAAATAGACTGTTAGCTACCATTTACACTGCTGTCTACCCTACCGTTCTACTTTCAAATAGACTGTTAGCTACCATTTACACTGCTGTCTACCCTACCGTACTACTCACAAATAGACTGTTAGCTACCATTTACACTGCTGTCTACCCTACCGTTCTACTTTCAAATAGACTGTTAGCTACCATTTACACTGCTGTCTACCCTACCGTTCTACTTTCAAATAGACTGTTAGCTACCATTTACACTGCTGTCTACCCTACCGTTCTACTTTCAAATAGACTGTTAGCTACCATTTACACTGCTGTCTACCCTACCGTTCTACTTTCAAATAGACTGTTAGCTACCATTTACACTGCTGTCTACCCTACCGTTCTTTCAAATAGACTGTTAGCTACCATTTACACTGCTGTCTACCCTACCGTTCTACTTTCAAATAGACTGTTAGCTACCATTTACACTGCTGTCTACCCTACCGTTATACTTTCAAATAGTCTGTTAGCTACCATTTACACTGCCGTCTACCCTACCGTTATACTTTCAAATAGTCTGTTAGCTACCATTTACACTGCCGTCTACCCTACCGTTATACTTTCAAAAAGTCTGTTAGCTACCATTTACACTGCTGTCTACCCTACTGTTATACTTTTAAACAGTCTGTTAGCTACCATTTACACTGCCGTCTACCCTACCGTTATACTTTCAAATAGTCTGTTAGCTACCATTTACACTGCTGTCTACCGTACCATTCTACTTTTAAATAGTCTGTTAGCTACCATTTACACTGCCGTCTACCCTACCGTTCTACTTTCAAACAGTCTGTGAGCTACCATTTACACTGCTGTCTACCGTACCATTGTACTTTTAAATAGTCTGTTAGCTACCATTTACACTGCTGTCTACCGTACCATTCTACTTTTAAATAGTCTGTTAGCTACCATTTACACTGCTGTCTACCGTACCATTCTACTTTTAAATAGTCTGTTAGCTACCATTTACACTGCCGTCTACCCTACCGTTCTACTTTCAAACAGTCTGTTAGCTACCATTTACACTGCCGTCTACCCTACCATCCTACTTTTAAATAGTCTGTTAACTACCATTTACACTGCCGTCTACCCTACCGTTCTACTTTCAAACAGTCTGTTAGCTACGGTCTACAACTTTGCTTTCTTACATAGCCTCAAGCCTGTCCTTAACATGGCCAAGTCGACTACGCCAAGTATACTTCGCGAAGCTGTCCGCACAAAGCTTTAGCACTGAGTTTTCAGTAAAAAAAAATTTGCGAAGTTGATTTCGGGCTCAATTAAGGACGGGCTTAAGGAAATCACAGAAAATTGTTTATCATCTGAGAGTTTCTTGTTTTGGCCCAAGGGGTTTTCTTGTTGTTGTTATATCATATCCAGTTGCAGATTAGTCTAATTTCTCCTTCTTTCCTGCTTCTGATTCTTTTAGCAGAACTGAGGTTGAAACTTTAAAAAATCTAAGCTTATTTTGCATCAGCAGAATTAAGGTTGAAACAAACATATATTCAACCGTAGAATTAAAGTTGAAACTTACATAAAAGTAATCTAATCTTATGCTATCTCTCATTTCATGCAATCTTTCTTTTACGCTACTTTTTCAAAAATTAATATTCTGCCTATAACACAGCTTATCTATCAGCATTTACTATGCAGTCATATATTCTCCCGACCCCTCTCTCCAGATTTTATTTGTCTCTGCATACTCTTCCCAATTCTTTTTATTCCAGTAACCCACAAGCCCAAACCACTTCTCTTCTTTTGAACTTTAAATGTTGACACAAACAAGCAAAGACATAGCTACCTGTGCAGGGAGGAAGTGAATGTTGTGCCCCATCCCCAGTGTCTGCGGGGGCAGGGGAAGTCTGTTTCTCCATGCTTCATCCTGAAATTCAACACAAAATACACATCAGACACACTTTACTGACATTTTGCCTTCCACCATTGCCAGTGCAAATGCAGCTTCACGAACACATAGGTTACAGTTTCTTCTTTTTCTTCTGCATTCATGAGCATATTTACACTCTGTGTCACTTTGTGGTGATAATTTTGCGTGCTACACTGGTTTTTTTGCCCTGCCTCATGGGCAGAATTACACCATTTACTGGTTACAAATTCTTAATAATTCAACAATAACAATAACAATAACAGCACTTTATTCGGTGTATTTAAAATGTTACATTAAAATGTTACATAAAAATGGAAATTTTTCTTCGGCACACCCTGCCTGCCTGTAAACGATTATAACAACAATTGTATAGGACGACACACATAAAACATAAAAGGGATACAATCAAATATGATATTGCACTATGTATTCCAAACCATTCTTAAACTGTTGCTCCCGGTCATTCACAATTTTGTAATGCCTAAACATCCCACAACTGGTTCATTCTTCACTCGTTCACTGCTCACAATTAACTCTTAGCTCTTGCTCCATGAAACTTTAAGTAAACAAAACCTTTGTACCAGCCTTTCCTTGTCATTAACCAAAGTTATCACCTTGAAAACTAGGCCAAGGTTAAAACAAGCCATAAGTGTTTCATTATGGATCAGACAAAAGCATTCCATACTCACCGTCTGCAGACTGATTGCTTGTCTAATGTTGGGGTTTGGCAAGTTGAATTTCTGGGCCTGAAACAAAAGTTAGATTTTAAATCTTCATTTTCTCAAACAAGTGCAAGTGCAGTTACGTGTAGCAAAATGAGAATGCCACTTGGACACATACAACAACTCAACAGCCTGGCTACTTTCTGTGCAAAGTGAGAATTTGGTGCTGAAATACATTTTGCAGATTGAAATAGTTGTGAGTTACCAAGTTACTTCAGCAAAATAATACCTACTCTGCACACAAAGGTGCTCGGTTCAGGGTGTACATTGTCCATGTTCTTATCCTAGGACGTATTTCTAATGATCGATAAGATGTTTTACATAAAAGACAAGATATTCTTACAGGCACAGTCCATTCTGTGTTAACAATTCGGCTCACCATCTCAGATGGGATAAGAACTTGGGACACACCAAAAATTAGCAACCACATTTTTGCTTCCCGTGCAGTCAAAAAGTTTCTGATAAATCCGTTTTGCAGGGTGACACTTGTGTAAAATATGTTAAATAAAGGACAAATACAAAAAAATCCCACCTTCAGTTTTTCCTCCTCCAAAGCGCTCAGCCTCTTCTCCGACAAGCTGACAGTTGCGGCAGTGGTGAGGAGGGAAGCGTCAGGGGTGGGGGTGGCGTCTATGGTTGCAGCGTTGATGGCATCGATAACCTGGCGACAAATGCTCTTGTGCGAGTTCCAGTGACTCTGCTGGCAGTCGTAGGTACAGTAGCTGGTGTTCCAACAGCAGTAGTACATGGCTTCCTTCCAGCAGTGTGCACACTGCAACATCCATAGTACACTACAGCAGACCTGTTTACCCCCATAAGTGTTTTGGAGTAATGCTCAGCCCCAAAAATAGTAATCCTGGCACAAAAATAGTAATCATCCAGCACTCGTCGCCAATTACAACGCACATGACAACTGTGTCTGCGAAAGGCAATCATGCACATATATCCATCATTCACAAACAAAACACATCAGTCAGTTTTTGTAGTCATCATAATTTCAAAGAAGATCACATCAAAAGCACATGCATCACTGATTCTTTTTCTTTTGCTCGTAGCAGGCCTTTTTCAGTGTGTCAAGCGCTTTTCTACTACAGGTACTTGCGCGTGCCGAATGAGTGAGGGCAAGACTTCACCACTAGAAGGCTCTCCAGCGTCTCATCAGACAGACATGATCTCTGGTCAGTCCTGTGCTTTTTCACCCCATTTTGCCAGTGAAAAAAACAATGCCAAACATGTGAATTCATAAAAATAAAGAAATTTTTTTTTTACTTTTTTTTTAAAACTTTTTTTTTATTTATGAAAATCGTAGTCTTGACACGGATAGCGGAATGGCGTATTTTTTTTAAGACAAGAAGAGCAAACGCTCGATCGAGTCACTTTCGCAGTTCTGAATATTATATGAGGCATCAGATGGACAGGAAGAAATTGCTATTCACAACACAATGAGTCACGTTCACATAAAATTTGAGCCCGGTCACTTTTATAGTTTCCGAGAAAAGCCCAACGTTAAGTTGTGTGTTGCCGAACAGAAAAGGCTAGTTATCTCCCTTGTTTTTCTGATAACGTTCGTAAAAGGCTACAGATGTAAATACTTTGATGTAAAGAATAATCCTACAAAGTTTCAATCACATCCGATGAACTTTGTCAAAGATATAAAATGTCTAATTTTTCCTTTGACGCTGACCTGTGACCTTGAAAAAGGTCAAAGGTCAACGAAACCATCGTTAAAGTGTAGAGGTCATTGGAGGTCACGACTAAACAAAATATGAGCCCGATCGCTTTGATAGTTTCCGAGAAAAGTCCAACGTTAAGGTGGTGTCTACGGACGGCCGGCCGGACAGACTAACACTGACCGATTACATAGTAACTTTTTCTCAAGTGACTCAAAAATCGTAATAAATTACGCCAAAATCGTAAGGGTAAACAGGTCTGCTACAGTTAGCATCAACAGTGCGCACACTGCAACATCCACAGTACACTACAGTTAGCATCAACAGTGCGCACACTGCAACATCCATAGTACACTACAGTTAACATCAACAGTGCGCACACTGCAACATCCATAGTACACTACAGTTAGCATCAACAGTGCGCACACAGCAACATCCATAGTACACTACAGTTAGCATCAACAGTGCGCACACTGCAACATCCATCGTACACTGCAGTTAACATCAACAGTGCGCACACTGCAACATCCATAGTACACTGCAGTTAACATCAACAGTGCGCACACTGCAACATCCATAGTACACTACAGTTAACATCAACAGTGCGCACACTGCAACATCCACAGTACACTACAGTTAACATCAACAGTGTGCACACTACAAAATCCATAGTACACTATAGTTAGCATCAACAGTACGCACACTGCAACATCCATAGTACACTACAGTTAGCATCAACAGTGCGCACACTGCAACATCCATAGTACACTGCAGTTAGCATCAACAGTGCGCACACTGCAACATCCATAGTACACTACAGTTAGCATCAACAGTGCGCACACTGCAACATCCATAGTACACTGCAGTTAGCATCAACAGTGCGCACACTGCAACATCCATAGTACACTGCAGTTAGCATCAACAGTGCGCACACTGCAACATCCATAGTACACTGCAGTTAGCATCAACAGTGCGCACACTGCAACATCCATAGTACACTGCAGTTAGCATCAACAGTGCGCACACTGCAACATCCATAGTACACTGCAGTTAGCATCAACAGTGCGCACACTGCAACATCCATAGTACACTGCAGTTAGCATCAACAGTGCGCACACTGCAACATCCATAGTACACTTCAGTTAGCATCAACAGTGCGCACACTGCAGTTAGCATCAACAGTGCGCACACTGCAACATCCATAGTACACTGCAGTTAGCATCAACAGTGCGCACACTGCAACATCCATAGTACACTGCAGTTAGCATCAACAGTGCGCACACTGCAACATCCATAGTACACTGCAGTTAGCATCAACAGTGCGCACACTGCAACATCCATAGTACACTGCAGTTAGCATCAACAGTGCGCACACTGCAACATCCATAGTACACTGCAGTTAGCATCAACAGTGCGCACACTGCAACATCCATAGTACACTTCAGTTAGCATCAACAGTGCGCACACTGCAGTTAGCATCAACAGTGCGCACACTGCAACATCCATAGTACACTGCAGTTAGCATCAACAGTGCGCACACTGCAATATCCATAGTACACTACAGTTAACATCAACAGTGCGCACACTGCAACATCCATAGTACACTGCAGTTAGCATCAACAGTGCGCACACTGCAACATCCATAGTACACTGCAGTTAGCATCAACAGTGCGCACACTGCAACATCCATAGTACACTGCAGTTAGCATAAACAGTGCGCACACTGCAACATCCATAGTACACTACAGTTAACATCAACAGTGCGCACACTGCAACATCCATAGTACACTACAGTTAGCATCAACAGTGCCCACACTGCAAAATCCATAGTACACTACAGTTAGCATCAACAGTGCGCACACTGCAACATCCATAGTACACTACAGTTAGCATCAACAGTCCGCACACTGCAACATCCATAGTACAATGCAGTTAGCATCAACAGTGTGCACACTGCAACATCCATAGTACACTGCAGTTAGCATCAACAGTGCGCAGACTGCAACATCCATAGTACACTGCAGTTAGCATCAACAGTGCGCACACTGCAACATCCATAGTACACTGCAGTTAGCATCAACAGTGCGCACACTGCAACATCCATAGTACACTACAGTTGACATCAACAGTGCGCACACTGCAACATCCATAGTACACTACAGTTAGCATCAACAGTGCCCACACTGCAAAATCCATAGTACACTACAGTTAGCATCAACAGTGCGCACACTGCAACATCCATAGTACACTACAGTTAGCATCAACAGTGCGCACACTGCAACATCCATAGTACAATGCAGTTAGCATCAACAGTGCGCACACTGCAACATCCATAGTACACTGCAGTTAGCATCAACAGTGCGCACACTGCAACATCCATAGTACACTACAGTTAGCATCAACAGTGCGCACACGGCAACATCCATAGTACACTACAGTTAGCATCAACAGTGCCCACACAGCAACATCCATAGTACACTACAGTTAGCATCAACAGTGCGCACACTGCAACATCCATAGTACACTGCAGTTAGCATCAACAGTGCGCACACTGCAACATCCATAGTACACTTCAGTTAGCATCAACAGTGCACACACTGCAACATCCATAGTACACTGCAGTTAGCATCAACAGTGCGCACACTGCAACATCCATAGTACACTACAGTTAACATCAACAGTGCGCACACTGCAACATCCATAGTACACTGCAGTTAGCATCAACAGTGCGCACACTGCAACATCCATAGTACACTGCAGTTAGCATCAACAGTGCGCACACTGCAACATCCATAGTACACTGCAGTTAGCATCAACAGTGTGCACACTGCAACATCCATAGTACACTACAGTTAACAACAACAGTACACTGTAGGTAACGAAATAATATCTAAGAAAAAAAGCTCTTGGATTCCTTTGAAAGTTATGGAATTAGGTTCAGGGGTTTGTAACAATGATAAAAATAACCTACTTTAAAACATTGAGAATGCCGTAAAGAAAATTGAGGCACATTTCTGGAAGAGGCTACAGTGTGAAGGCTGCAAAGTAAAGGTTTTCTCCTCTGCAGATAAACTAGTTCTGCCATTTGCCAAAGTTGAAGATGAGGCCTAAAAAAAAAAATAGGTGTGGTTACGGTAACCCGACCTACCCTATTTTTAGGGGCCGACCCTATAACTTTTTATTACATTTGTCCAAAAAACCCACAAAAAAACCAAGAAAACGAGTGCAGAAAACGCAATGAAAGCAAAAGCACCCGAGTCGCACACTTATTTCCCTGTCAAGTAGGTTTAATTTGTACACATTAGAAAAAAAAGTTAAAAAAAAAAAAAAGTGATTGCCTACCTTCCTAATCCTACCCTATTTTTTTTGGCTATGTTACCGTAACCACACCTCTTCTTTTTTTTGGCCTGAGACAGTGAGAGTAAACTAATGTATTGAAGGCAATCACGTCAGAGAGAGGAACTTCCAAAAGATCTAGGCACCTTAAGCTTTCTTTCTTTCTTTATTTGGTGTTTAAGGTCGTTTTCAACCACGAAGGTTATATCGCGACGGGAGAAGGGGGGAGATGGGATAGAGCCACTTGTCAATTGTTTCTTGTTCACAAAAGCACTAATCAACAATTTGCTCCAGGGGCTTGCAACGTAGTACAATATATTACCTTACTGGGAGAATGCAAGTTTCCAGTACAAAGGACTTAACATTTCTTACATACTACTTGACTAAAATCTTTACAAAAATTGACTATATTCTATACAAGAAACACTTAACAAGGGTAAAAGGAGAAACAGAATCCGTTAGTCGCCTCTTACGACATGCTGGGGAGCATCGGGTAAATTCTTCCTCGTCCCAACCAATATGGGACTCCCCCTAACCCACGGGGGGCCACCTTAACACTATTGTGACTGTCACTAGCATTACCCCGGCGTTAACGTCATGCCTGCCCAAGCTTGCCACCAAAAAACTTCCCAAAAAACAGTAACTGTAAAGAAATCTGTCTAGCAAGCTTGAATCAAGTCCAATCACCACCAAATTTTGTGTACTAATTAAACAAGAAGGGCAAAGCCCATACGACTCACATGATTGACCTTGACATGACCTTGACCTTCAGGGTCAAGGTCAAATAACTAAACCTAGCAATGACATACACTAAGAACTGCTTTACACATTTTTCCTACCAAAATATATATTTTCCTACCAAGGTCATGCAACACAATGTTAATTCAAGACATAGGAAGTACAATGGTGCTTATTGGCTCTTTCTACCATGAGATATGGTCACTTTTAGTGGTTCACTACCTTATTTTGGTCACATTTCATAAGGGTCAAAGTGACCTTGACCTTGATCATATGTGACCAAATGTGTCTCATGATGAAAGCATAACATGTGCCCCACATAATTTTTAAGTTTGAAACAGTTATCTTCCATAGTTCAGGGTCAAGGTCACTTCAAAATATGTATACAATCCAACTTTAAAGGACCCTTGCGACCTTGACCTTGAAGCAAGGTCAACCAAACTGGTGTCCAAAGATAGGGCTTACATTGCCCTGTATAACTACATAGCTAAGGTTGCCATTCTCGATAACTTCAGAAAAAAATGCGAAAATGTGAAAAATAGAAAATTTCCTAGATAAATTTTCATTTAATTAATATACTTACCCGAATCACATTAGCATTGAGTCACCTGAGATGCTTATCACTGAAAAACGCTTACCCGGCTAAAATTTTTAAAGGGAAGCAACCCCATCACCAAAACGAAAGTGAAAGTAGCTTTGGTAATGGGCCAGCACACTGGGAGTTACCTCCCATACGGGTGTGTGCCACGTCACTTCCTCTAGGAACACGTGCCTATTCTCATACGGCTTTAAAAAACTTAAAACCATACGCGGGGCAGGTGGGAGGGAATACAGTATGTGATTCGGGTAAGTATATTAATTAAATGAAAATTTATCTAGGAAATTTTCCATTAAATAACATATTCTTACTCCGAATCACATTAGCAGATAACATCAACAAGGCGGTGGGCTAGAAATGAATCAAAACTCACCATCAAGTTCTGGACAGGAACTGACCTGCTGCTATGAGAGCTGGAAGGCCTCTGGAGCCATCCTGTCGAAGAGCCGAGACGTCCCGAAGATAAAAGTTTATGAAAACATCTTCAGAACGCCAAAACGCAATTGTCAGCACCTCCTCTAGACATCTGGAGCGCAGTACTGCCAGAGAGGATGCCCACGCCCTCATTTCATGGGCTCGGGCCGAGTCAAGTGGCAAGGAGGGCATGACCGCCCCCCTCTTTGTGCGACTCCACTCATAAGCTTGCTAAATGAGCGAGGACACCCACCGGGCCAACGATACCTTCGACAAATCTTACTCGCGCCTAGAAAAGGGCGAGATAAACAGCAACTTCTGAGAACTAGACCGAAACGGCTGAGTCCGGGCTAAGTACAGACGAAGAGCCCTCACAGGGCAATTGACCGAATCAAGGTCATCCGGGGCCAACGCGCTGATCAGAGCCTTGACTCTAACCAGCGGAGAGGCCTGCCCCGGAGACTGATTCTTGGCCAGGAAATCGGGCCGGAAACGCAAAGATGCGGAACCGTCCGACTAAAAGGAGATATCTCCAGGCTGACCCGACAGGGCGTGGACCTCGCTACCCCGTCGGGCCGTTGCCAACAAAAGAAGAACCAGCGCTTTGCGAGTGACATTGAACAGAATGGCCTCGCTCAAAGGCTCAAAATCCGCAGAACGTAGGAATTCCAGGATTAAAAACAAGTCCCACTTGGGAGCGGGCAAACGAGCTTTCGCTTCCTTCAGAGCAGCCCTTTTAATGACTGCAGCTATAACGCCCCCGACTCGAACAGACCGACCGATCTGCTTAAGAGTCGCCGAGATAGCGAAGCGCCGGACCCTCAACGAGGAGCCTGAGGCGCCCTGCGAAGACATGAAAGAGAGGCGGTTGGCGACCTGAATATAGCGCGGAGCCACCGAACTCACCCCTGTAGCTGAACACCAGGCAGTCCATGCCTTCCAGTGGGAAGCATAAACTGACGAGGTGGACGCTCTATGCGAGCGAGCCACCAAGTCCAGACGGATGGAAGCCATCAGGAGAGGCAAAGTGGAGCAAATCTGAGCTTGGAGCTTGTCCACCCTTCTCTGAGAAGGCTGGACAGTCCACGCGACCGTGTCGAAAGACATCCCCAGATAAGTGAATGTCTGTGACGGGGTCAGCTCCGACTTTCCCTGGTTGATCGAGAACCCCAACAAGTTGGATTCTCGAAGAACCATCAGGGTATCTTGCGAACAGCCGCTCTGGGACTGGTTCATGATGAATCAGTCGTCCAGATAAGCCCGCAGGCGGATACCCTAGGACCTCACCAGTGCACAGACCTGTCTCACCACCATGGTGAAAATCCATGGTGCGAGGGACAGCCCGAAAGGGAGTGCGCGAAACTGGTAGATCTGATCTCCCCACCGGAAACAAAGCCATTTCCGGTCGGCCGGATGCATAAGAATGAAAGTATGCGTCCGTGAGATCGATCGAGGTCACCCAGTCTCCTGGGCGGAGAGAGTCTCGGACCGAGGCTGGCGTCTCCATCTTGACTTTTATCTCACTCAAGAAAGTGTTGAGGAGAGATAAATCCAACACGGGACGCCGTCCTCCTGACGCTTTGGGAACGGCGAAAAGACGCCCTTAAATCCCAGGGAGCTATGGACCCGAACTCTCTCCACCGCGCCCTTCTGCTCCAGGGAGGCAATTTCCGACTGCAAGACGGAACATGCTTCCTGCGAGAAGATGGGCTTGAACCGCGGTGGCACTCGGGTAAGAGGCGCCTTTTCCTCCCGCCAGAGCAGGCGGAAGCCCGATCTCACCACTCCCACAATCCATTGGCTGTCTACTACCGACATCCAACGAGAAAGCGCACGGGAGGGGCCTCCCGCCATCACCAAGGTGGAAGGCGGGAGGGGGGTGAGATCGGGAGCGCTTCATTGGGGGTGTGGCTTACTCCCAGAGCCGCCACACCCCCTCCCCGATGCCGTCCTCTTCTTCCTGCCACGAGCGACCGGCAGAGCCTGCCGCTTCTGAGCTGGCTTGAGGATCGACAATGTCTGAGCCTGCTTTTGCTTAGAAGGCTTAGACTGTTTCACCCCCTGCAGAGTGAAGTCGAGGAACTGACTGTCCTTGTTCGACTGAATCTCCTTCTGTCTGGCATCCATTGCCAGAGAACAGAAGCGAGATTCCTCTGAGACCGGGGAGACTCTCAAGGTCTCCCTAGTAGCCAGCTCCGTGAACTGGGACTGCGAGAGGAAGAGATCCCTCCTACAGAGGACCGCTTGGGTGTACTGTAGAGAGGAAAGACGCAATTGTTCCTCATTGACCTTGGCCAAGGCGGTAAAAAGCGCAGACATCGTCCGCATTTTGTTCTTCACTGAGAGTGAAAGGAACCAGTGAATCGATCAATGCCCGATACAGAGTCCGAACAAGAGTCTCCGCAACGGAGGACAGTTCGATCTGCCGACGCCCAACCTCCTCAGCAGAGAGGAGGGAAGCCTCAGAAACCGGCAGAACCAGATCATGCTTGATCGGTTTAGCCAGAAGAGGCAGCAATTCCCGGGGAACCGGAAGGGTAGCCCTAGGGAGTGCAAAAGACGCCAGCCAGCTCTGGCTCTGAGTGGGCAAGCTAAGCTTCCTATTGCCCGTAGGCACAAAGGAAGAGGCTTGAGAAGCCGACGCCACCCACTGCTGAGCTGATTCCGGAACTGGACCAAAAGGAAGCAGTAACGGAACAGGCACTGGCCGAATACCACTCCCCGCATGTGCTGGACGAACCAGCGAATGCGAAAGTTGGTAAGCCACTGACGGAGACTCGGCGAACCGGAAGGAAGAAACATCTTCCTGTGCCGGCCGGAAGTCCGCCATGGCCGAAGGAACGAACGGAGCAGAAGAGTCCGCAGCCACCACCCCTTCGGGGAAAAAACGAGACGCTACTTCCGCCGCGATGTCAAGAAAAGACTTGAGCTTCGACGGAAACACGCCCCGAGACTCCTCGTTGACCACTGATGGAGCATCAGAATAGTCACACAAGGAATCATGACCAAAACCACCAGTTCCGAAAGCAGAAGCATGCCCTGGCAAACCGGAAACCGGAATGCCTGTGCACGAACATTATCCTGCAACCCAGAACCTTGTGAAGGTAAGGGTAGGTAGGACGACCATCCGTAAAAACCGGAGCTGGATGAGCTGACGTCACTCCCCCATCCGAGTGGAGTGATGCCTGCTCAAGCCTAGGCACTAAATGGCCGGAAGGCGTACGCTGGAATCCAACCTCTGAAATCCGGAAGGAAGCACCAGAAGAGGAAGCAGCGTGTCCGGCCGAAACCGGAAGTGTAGTCGACGAAACCGCGCAATGCGGAATTGAAGGCTGCACTGGTTGACTTCGTGATCCGGAAGGACCGGAAGTCAGTGAAAACTCCATACTGCCGCAGCCGCCGTAGCGTGCCTGCGTGGACGGATCATCACCTCCGGCGAGTGCCGGTAGTGCAGCCGACAGAACCGCGCAATGCGGAAGCGAAGGCTGCACTGAAACCAAAAACACCAGTTCCGGAAGCAGAAGCATGCCCTGGCAAACCGGAATCCGGAAATGCCTGTGCACGAACATCATCCTGCAGCCCAGAACCTTGTGAAGGTAAAGGGTAGGCAGGACGACTATCCGGAAAAACCGGAGCTGGATGAGCTGACGTCACTCCCCCATCAGAGTGGAGTGATGCCTGCTCAAGCCTAGGCACTAACAGGCCGGAAGGCGTACGCTGGAATCCACCCACTGGTATCCGGAAGGAAGCACCAGAAGAGGAAGCAGCGTGTCCGGCCGAAACCGGAAGTGTAGCCGTCGGAAACCGCGCAATGCGGAAGTGAAGGCTGCACTGGTTGACTTCGTGATCCGGAAGGACCGGAAGTCAGTGAATACTCCATCCTGCCGCAGACGCCGTAGCGTGCCTGCGTGGACGGATCATCACTTCCGGCGAGTGCCGGTAGTGTAGCCGACGGAACCGCGCAATGCGGAAACGAAGGCTGCACTGGTTGACTTCGCGATCCGGAAGGACCGGAAGTCAGTGAATACTCCATCCTGCCGCGACCGCCGTAGCGTGCCGGAGCGGACGGATCATCACTTCCGGCAAGTGCCGGAAATGCGGCAGCCGAAACCGACTGCCGCCGCTGTTCGATCAAATCCGGGGCCTCGTAGGTTATCGCCGGAAATGAAAGATCAGCATGGTATCGGTCGTGACCCGAAGCGAAAGAGCTGTCTCCCGAGAGAGAACGTCCAGGCGCCTCACGAGGGCTATCGGACCAGCTCTGCTTACCAGCCGCAGCTGAAGAGGGAGGACGCTGCTCCAAACCGGAAATGGAAGGCAAAGACACGGAAGCCAACGCCCGGACGTCACTGCCAGATGCCGGAAACGCCAAACAACTGGCGACGGAACACTGGAACTCTGCCTGCACCAAGCTGCGGATTTCTGGAACCAGTGTCTAAAACAGAAAGGAACCAACGCACCCTGCACAGGTGCTAACAACGAGGACGAAGTCTCCGTAGTAGAGAACCGGAGCAGACGTAACAGTAGCGCTAGGCGCCGGAAAAGATAGCAGAAGTAGTAACAGCGCAAGGCGCCGAAAAAGGTACAGACAACAAAGTGCTACGTTCTTGGTCTGTACAAGTAAAACTGCTTAAGAAGAAGCCTAAGGCTTAAATTTCCCCTTGGGGTCCGACTTGCCACAGCGCTTGTCTGAATCAGACATGCTGTCAAATCCATGTAAACAACACGAAAACATTTTACTGAACGTAAGTCTAAACGACTGAAAACTCAGTAAAAAACACACACTTTCGCGTCAACAAATTACGATAGCTACACTTGCCTAACAAAAACAGAGGCACGTAGAGCTACAAACAAAGTCACACGAGCTAGTAAACTAACTCACACAACAAAATGGCGAAACACGCAAGTAACTGACAAACAAGTCAACAACACGTGGCAACGCGAAAAAATTTACTGACACGTAAGTCTAAACGACTGAAAACACAGTAAACACACACTCTTTCGCGTCGACAAAATACGATAGCTAAACTTGCCCCACAAAAACAGAGGCACGTAGAGCTACAAACAAAGTCACACGAGCTAGAAAACTAACTCACACAACAAAATGGCGAAACACGCAAGTCACTGACACGCCAGTCAACAACACGTGGCAACGCGAAAAAATTTACTGAAACGTAAGTCTAAACGACTGAAAACACAGTAAACACACACACTTTCGCGTCAACAAAAAACTATAGCTACACTTGCCCAACACAGAAAGGGGCACGCAGAGCTACGAGCAAAGTCATACGAGCTAGCTAACTAACTCACACAACAAAATGGCGAAACACGCAAGTCACTGACACACAAGTCCGCAAAAAACGGACAACGTACAGTAACGAAAACAGCGCAAACAACCAACAACAAACGGGAACGAGCTCACCAAACTGTAGGCAAGGCGAGCAGAAAAGCTGGGTAACGTGGCCGGCGGGTGTCACTCAAACACACAAGGTCAGCCACAGAGCGTCAAAAAGTGAACCGTCCTCTCCGAGGTGAAAAAGACGTATGAGAATAGGCACGTGTTCCTAGAGGAAGTGACGTGGCACACACCCGTATGGGAGGTAACTCCCAGTGTGCTGGCCCATTACCAAAGCTACTTTCACTTTCGTTTTGGTGATGGGGTTGCTTCCCTTTAAAAATTTTAGGCGGGTAAGCGTTTTTCAGTGATAAGCATCTCAGGTGACTCAATGCTAATGTGATTCGGAGTAAGAATATGTTATTTAATGGTCGTTTTTAAGACAACAATTACGGCCCCTGTGACCTTGAACTTGAAGTGAGGTCAAGTTGCCGCACATGTTTTTTGAGATCTTGTAACCATACACCATCAGGCCACATCAAGTGTTGATAGACTTAATAGTGTCCAAGAAATATCCAACGTTAAAGTTTTCCGGACGGACGCCGGGACGGACGGACGGACGGACGGACGGACGGACGACTCGGGTGAGTACATAGACTCACTTTTGCTTCGCATGTGAGTCAAAAATGGATGCCCAGTTCAGTAGTGCTATTTATAAGTTTGTCACGCGATTTGTTTTAGCAAAGGGGGGTAAGAAAGGGGGATAATTTGTGTTTTTTAAAGTTTTTTTGTTTGTTTTGTTTTTCCACTGCTTTTTACATTTAGTCAAGTTTTGACTAAATGTTTTAACATAGAGGGGGGAATCGAAACGAGGGTCGTGGTGTATGTGTGTGTGTGTATGTGTGTGTGTGTGTGTGTGCGTGCGTGCGTGCGTGCATGTAGAGCGATTCAGACTAAACTACTGGACCGATCTTTATGAAATTTTACATGAGAGATCCTGGGATTGATATCCCCGAACGTTTTTTTCTTTTTTTCGATAAATGTCTTTGATGACGTCATATCCGGCTTTTCGTGAAAGTTGAGGCGGCACTGTCACGCTCTCATTTTTCAACCAAATTGGTTGAAATTTTGGTCAAGTAGTCTTCGACGAAGCCCGGACTTCGGTATTGCATTTCAGCGTGGTGGCTTAAAAATTAATCAATGACTTTGGTCATTAAAAATCTGAAAATTGTAAAAAAAAAAAAAAATTATAAAACGATCCAAATTTACGTTTATCTTATTCTCCATCATTTTCTGATTCCAAAAACATATAAATATGTTATATTTGGATTAAAAACAAGCTCTGAAAATTAAAAATATAAAAATTATTATCAAAATTAAATTTTCGAAATCAATTTAAAAACACTTTCATCTTATTCCTTGTCGGTTCCTGATTCCAAAAACATATAGATATGATATGTTTGGATTAAAAACACGTTCAGAGAGTTAAAACGAAGAGAGGTATAGAAAAGCGTGCTATCCTTCTCAGCGCAACTACTAAACCGCTCTTCTTGTCAATTTCACTGCCTTTTGCCATGAGCATGAGCGGTGGACTGACGATGCCACGAGTATACGGTCATTGCGTTCAGTTTCATTCTGTGAGTTCGACACCTACTTGACTAAATGTTGTATTTTCGCCTTACGCGACTTGTTTAAAAGTATTTTTTTACAAAAAGTATTATAAATAATGTTATAACCAAACAAGGTGTAAAACCTATGAATTAGCTGAAATATTGTTAACATTGTACACAGAAATAAGGAGACAGTACAAAGAGAAAAACAAGCAAATCACGCATTCACTCACAGCATCCTGACTCAAATGAAACAAAACTGTGACACTCACCAAATGATGTCCAGGTAATCCATACATTGAATATGTCACATTTTCACAACCTATGCACATTTCAGTTTCACAGGACAATGGTTACTCTCCTTCGCCATTGATGCTATAATAGCGTCTCATTTCGCCCTTATAGTCCTTCGTTGAGTGGTAGATGCTGAAGCATGGTTCTGGACACAGAGGGACTTTGCAGGCCTTGCACATGTAGGTGGTCTGCACTCTCCTGAGGTAGGTATGTCTTGTCCCAGAAGCAATGGTGCAGCATTCGCAGTTTCTGGCCGCCCGCATGCGCTTTGTGGTGGGTGGGGTAGGGACTAGTCTGTGAGGGTTGTCAGCATGGCTGAGTCGCTTGATGTCCGTTGGCTTGACCCGCATCCTTTTCTTTGGTGGTTCTTCAGCTTCAACCCCTCCTGCTGCTGCTTCAACCTCTCCTGCTGCTGCTTCATCATTACCTTGTCCTTCATCCAGGGCCTAGCATTGGAAAAAGTGAGTTCAGCTTACAAAGGCAGGGGTCTGGGGGCCGCAGGAGGCCCCCAGTGGGGTCCAGGGGCAAAGCCACTGGTGGGGGTTCGGGGGGCAAAAACCCCGAATTTGAAGATTTTTCGGAGATTTTTTTTTTACCTAAAATGACCCCCCCAAAGAAGATTGAGCAACTAAATTATGCCTTCACCAACAAGCAAAACACAGACAGAAAACAAGAAAATTTACAATCTTGTGTTATTTGGCCTAAAAGTGCCATTCCCACTTCCAGGAATACCTGGATTCTTTGTCACTGAATGGCTGACCACGTTCAACAATGTCGCTTCGAGACATTATTTCAAGTCTAAAGCCACAAAACACCGGCACAAAGCATGCTCGCGCGATGCCAGAGGAAGTGCGTGCTCAAGCAAACTGTCAAACCAATTGAGAATTGAACCGAACGGCGCACAAAACGAAAGCTGGGACTGTTTGGGTTTAACGTTTGGGAATAACAGGTTTTTGAATTTCGGCGTACACCAAATCGAGTTCCGCGTACTGGAGATGTTATTTCGGCGTAAAGTACGCCGAACGGATTACAATGCTAGGCCCTGTTCATCGTCACCAGCCAAAATCTCTCCATCCTGTCGCTCCACGTGTGGGTCAGCGGGATCTTGTCCCTCCGCTACTCCACAGTTTGTCAGCTGCATGACGAGGTCAAGGACAAAATCTGCCTGGGGTTTGGGTTTATCCTCATATTTGCTGAACAGAATCATGGCTTGGACCAAGGCCATGTGGAGTAAGTGAGTGGCCGCTCTCTTCCACCACTTCACAGTCTTTCTGTTGAAAGAATAGTAGCTGAGGTGCTGGTCGAAGTGATCAACGCCATTCATGCTTTTGTTGTACTCGTGTACAAGCATCGGCTTCACCGCATTCTTGGCTTCTTCTCCTCTCTGGCGCTGCTCCCTTCTCAGTCCTACTGTCTTGCCAGTGTCCACAGGCTCCGCCGTCAACTTTGAGCTCAGCAACATGAAATCTTTTCGATCATTGTATCGAACAGCAACGACATTGTTTTTTTGCCGAACAACGGTCTTTCTCTTCGCCACTTTCATATCCTTGCTTGAAATGTCGGTAGGATTTCCTCTTCGATGTTTTAGGACAGTGCCAACGTAAGAAGTGCCGTTCTCCTGCATGTAAGTCACAAGGTCGGATGAGGTGAAGAATGAGTCGGTGAAGATAGTGTGACCTTTGTTGCGGTAATCTTCTGTTAGGGCTTTGACCACATTTGGGCCATGATCAACTTCTCTTTTGTTGACATCTTTTCCTGTGTACATTTTCATTTTCACGATGTAGCCACTTGAGCTTTCACAGAGGCAGTACAGCTTCATTCCGTAGCGGCATGGTTTGTTGGCAATAAACTGTCTCCAGGCCACACGTCCACGCCATGGCATAACGGACTCATCCACAGCCATGTTTTCTTCCGGGTAATACACAGAAGAAAACCTTTCCTGCAGGTGACTGAAGAACGGTTGAATCTTGTAGAGCTTGTCATAGTCTGGACTGCCTGGCAGGGGTGCTTCCTCATTGTCATTGAGATGCCAGAAAGTGAAGAGGGCGAGGAATCTGTCACGTGGCATGACCTGCAATACAGCAATATATATATATAGTATGTGAGGTAATAATCAAATGTGCACTATGGAATAAATAATTCATAAATAACAATATATATATAATTGCAATAGTGATATAAATTTAAAAATAATAAATATAATATGAAGAGCAGTACACACACAAAAAAAGGAAGAAAACAATTATAACATTACAGTGACATACCTTGTTGAAGAACGGCGTCTCCATGATTGAATTCGTCGACCAGTATGATCTTTCTGTGGGCTTGCTGACCACACCCATGGCCATCAATATTCCTATGAGCTTTCTCATCTCAGTTGAATCAGTGCCAGTATCACAGTTCCATCGTTTCAGGTAATAGAAGTCGGGCAAGTGCTCCTTTACCTGCTTTGCAAACTTGTTTGTCTCCAAGACAAAACGATCGATGACAACATTGTCGACAAACAATGTGAAATATCCCAGTGGGATCCTGTCAGTGGGAAGTGGAACTGTCATGCCAGAGACACCAGTGTATGTTGGTATGTCCTCTTCGCTGATGAGCCCAAAAGGATTTGGAGGCTCCAGCCACCCATTGTTGTCGTCAGTGCTGCCACGCCTCCTTGCACCTACACGATTCCGAGATGTGCGTCTAGCAGTACCACCCCTTCCACGTGTAGTTTGCCGACTCGTACTAGCAACAACAGGCTGAGGCACTGGCACTGTTTCTTCCTCACTTTCACTGCTTTTATCGCTTTCTTGAGGCGAAAACGACACGTCCGAATCATGATCTGCAGGATCCTCAAGATCCAACATCCGGAGAATCTCCTCCCGTGACAAGGCTCGCCTTCGATTCATTTTTTTTGTTAAAAAAAAACCACGCAAATCAAGCTAATTTGCACATGGCGGAAGAGCAAGTCACGTGTATCAAGGGAAACAACTCCATTTATTTGCAAGCTTCAAAAACAGGGAAGCAATCACGAGTCGTGTACCGTGTATGACTAATACTGAAAAATTCACATCCCGTCCATGGGCGTGTCAGCGTTGCTACTGATTTATTCACCTCCCGTCGCGAAAGTGTTAAGCTACATGTATAGCCTTTCAACAAAACACACACAGCCATGCACACAAGCACATACACACACACACAGCCATGCACACACACACACACACACACAGCCATGCACACACACACACACAGCCATGCACACACACACACACAGCCATGCACACACACACACAGCCATGCACACACACACACAGCCATGCACACACACACACACACAGCCATGCACACACACACACACACACAAAGCTTACCCATTGTTTTTTCTTGGCTGCAGCCACACCCTCATCCTTGTCCTTCGCCAATTTTTTCTTCAGGTCGTTTAACGCCTTCGATTTCTCTGCCTCCCAGCAGGCCTTCATCTCCGCGATCGTCATTTCTAAATAAACAGAAATATCAGTCCAGACTATTGCAGCATTGCTGCATAAACCGAATCATCAGTCCAGACTATTGCAGCATTGCTAAATAAACCAGACTATTGCAGCATTGCTACATAAACCAGACTATTGCAGCATTGCTGCATAAACCAAATCATCAGTCCAGACTATTGCAGCATTGCTAAATAAACCAGACTATTGCAGCATTGCTACATAAACCCGAATCATCAGTCCAGACTATTTGCAGCATTGCTAAATAAACCAGACTATTGCAGCATTGCTAAATAAACCAGACTATTGCAGCATTGCTGCATAAACCGAATCATCAGTCCAGACTATTGCAGCAGTGCTGCATAAACCGAATCATCAGTCTAGACTATTGCAGCATTGCTACATAAACCAGACTATTGCAGCATTGCTACATAAACCGAATCATCAGTCCAGACTATTTGCAGCATTGCTACATAAACCAGACTATTGCAGCATTGCTAAATAAACTGAATCATCAGTCCAGACTATTGCAGCATTGCTAAATAAATCGAATCATCAGTCCAGACTATTGCAGCATTGCTAAATAAACCAGACTATTGCATTATTGCTTTATAAACCGAATCATCAGTCAAGACTATTGCAGCATTGCTATATAAACTGAATCATCAGTCCAGACTATTGTATATTTTCGACAAAAAATGGTATCATATTCAGCAAACGCTGCTTAACATACACATCAGAGTTAGTTGTTCGTCCCGATGGCAGGTTAAAGCCGATGAGCAGCGTGGTACTTGCTTCGTTTCGTTTTGAAAAGCTTGTCCCCATTAAAGGGGCTCTCACTCTACCACATCCCTTAAAAATCCTGACAGTTATATCCGGAAAAGCTCTCATCTCATACCGGACGATCAGTCAGTCTGTTTGAGCCCTGAGTCTGTGTGGAAGAAGGCCACATCAACAGCACTGCAACACTTGCTCACTTTATTTTTCACCTTCACCTTCCATTTTGCATAATGTAAAGCTGTTTCCTGTCTGCGGTTCTATTCTTATCTTTCTCTTGCACCATCTTCTGTTACTATGACACTGTCTTAACTCAGTAACCTTGACATGTTATGACCTCAGTGACCTTCACATCTCTTGACCTCTGTAACCATGACAACTTACTAAAGTTGTGCTGTATCTCAGCCACCTGCTGTTCGTGGGTCCACTGCAGGTGTTCCTTCACCTCCTGTAGATGGCGCTCATGTTCCCTCTGCACACACATATTTTTTCACGGATAATTCATCTAACAAAAGAAACAGAAGATGATGAACATTTTAAATCATGCACATTACTGAAGACATCAACTATGCTTGGTAGATGAGAAATGACCTACTATTAAAAAAAACCAACTTGGGTGTCATTTTTGCACACAAATACAATACAATACATAATATCAACCAATAATTTTCACATCTGCCATCTCGTCATCAAAACTTCAAACTTTCCGAAAGTATTCTTCAACTATACTTACTGCATCCATGCAATCTATCAGAAATCTCCATTTTCCAGTTGTGAGTTAGGCATTCTGACCTCTATACCAACCAAACAGCAAAATAACTGTGTATTACCTTATCAGGTGCAGCTGCTAAAATCTCTCTGCACATCTCCGCCAGTTGGTACTGTGTGTTGTGCACGAGCTGAACAAAGAAAGTCACAATCAGTCAAATTAGTATGCAGACATCAGACACAGAATGGTCAGAAGCTGACTTCCCGAGTGTACTTGCACAGTAACTAGCAGACAGTAAGGAAAAGCAACAAAAAGTGACCCAGCAAATGTATTAGCACAATGTGACACCCATCCCCCAACAACTCCCCCCCCCCCTCCCACCCCACCCAATGTGCATTATAGGACCACCTATGATAATAACATCTGTAAATGTAACTCCATTTTCAATGACATGGGTGGGACTGAAAAATGTCATGAATCATAAAACCGAACAAAAAACTAAAACAAAACAAACAAAAAGAGAGAAAAACAAGTCGCGTAAGGCGAAAATACAACATTTAGTCAAGCTCAGTCGAACTCACAGAATGAAACTGAACGCATTGCATTTTTTCCGCAAGACCGTACACTTGTAGCATCGTTTGTCCACCGCTCGTGGCAAAGGCAGTGAAATTAACAATCCAGAAAAGCGCGGTAGCGGTTGCGCTGAGGAGGATAGCACGCTTTTCTATATCTCTATTCTTTTTAACTCTCTGAATGTGTTTTTAATCCAAACATATCATATCTATATGTTTTTGGAATCAGGAACGGACAAAGAATAAGATGAAATTGTTTTTAAATCAATTTCGGAAATTTAATTTTAATCATAATTTTTATATTTTTAATTTTCAGAGCTTGTTTTTAATCCGATGATAACATATTTATATGTTTTTGGAATCAGAAATGATGAAGAATACGATAAACGTACTTTTGGATCGTTTTATAAACAAATCATTTTAATTACAATTTTCAGATTTTTAATGACCAAAGTCATTAATTAATTTTTAAGCCTCCAAGCTGAAATGCAATCCCAAAGTCCGGCCTTCGTCAAAGATTGCTTGGCCAAAATTTCAATAAATTTGATTGAAAAATGAGGGTGTGACAGTGCCGCCTCAACTTTCACAAAATGCCGGATATGACGTCATCAAAGACATTTATCGAAAAAATGAAAAAAACCTCTGGGGATATTATCATACCCAGGAACTCTCATGAAAAATTTCATAAAGATCGGTCCTGTAGTTTACTCTGAATCGCTCTACACACACACACACACACACACACACACACACACACACACACACACACAGACACAGACACAGACACACACACACATACACCACGACCCTCGTCTCGATTCCCCCCTCTATGTTAAATCATTTAGTCAAAACGTGACTAAATGTAAAAAAGAGGCCATAATCGAATCCCGATTTCCGGCATATATCGGAAGAATCCCACCCATGTAATGATCTACGATACTGATACAAGCACAGCTGGGTGGACTGGGTGGCCGAGTGGTAACGCACTTGCGCTCGGAAGCGAGAGGTTGCGAGTTCGACCCTGGGTCAGGGCGTTAGCAATTTTCTCCCCCCTTTCCTAACCTAGGTGGTGGGTTCAAGTGCTAGTCTTTCGGATGAGACGAAAAACCGAGGTCCCTTCGTGTACACTACATTGGGGTGTGCACGTTAAAGATCCCACGATTGACAAAAGGGTCTTTCCTGGCAAAATTGTATAGGCATAGATAAAAATTTCCACCAAAATACCCGTGTGACTTGGAATAATAGGCCGTGAAAAGTAGGATATGCGCCGAAATGGCTGCGATCTGCTGGTCGATGTGAATGCGTGATGTATTGTGTAAAAAATTCCATCTCACACGGCATAAATAGATCCCTGCGCCTTGAGTCCGAGTCTGGAGATACGCGCGCGATATAAGACTTCATATAACATAACAGCTTTACAAGTCATTTTCTACTGCTGTTGTGACAAAGTCACCGAGATAAACTTCATTCTTGAAATTCTTTGTCAGTTCCTTGAGAAACATGCAGAAGAAATGAACACATTTTGGGGGGACGCCATCCTTCGCATTATGGCATCTTCTCAAACTTTTTTTCTCCGGTTTTGACCTTGGAGATTTCACTTTGAAAGAGATGGTCGGACGGGCACAGTGGCCTCTTGATCAGAAAGTCATGAGTTCAAATCCCGGCCGCTACCGCCTGGTGGGTTAAAGGTGGAGATTTTTCAGATCTCCCAGGTCGAAACATGTGCAGACCTGCTAGTGCCTTAATTATCCCCCTTTGTGTGTACAGGCAAGCACAAGACCAAGTGCGCACGGAAAAGATCCTGTAATCCATGTTAGAGTTCGGTGGGTTATAGAAACACGAAAAAAACAAGCATGCATCCTCCGAAAGCGGCGTATGGCTGCCTAAATGGCGGGGTAAAATCGGTCATACACGTAAAACCTCACTCGTGCAAAAAACACAAGTGTAACGGGGAGTTTCAGCCCATGAACGCAGAAGAAGAAGAAAGAGATGGTTAGGAAGAGACATCTTGGTCGGTTTTGTCAATTTCCTTTCTCATTAAGATTCCTCCCTTTTAAGACCTGAATTTTCTCAGATTTATGGCGGTCAAGAGAGGTTCCACTGTAGCAATACACTGACCTGCTGACTGTAGCAATACACTGACCTGCTGACTGTAGCAATACACTGACCTGCTGACTGTAGCAATACACTGACCTGCTGACAGTAGCAATACACTGACCTGCTGACTGTAGCAATACACTGACCTGCTGACTGTAGCAATACACTGACCTGCTGACTGTAGCAATACACTGACCTGCTGACTGTAGCAATACACTGACCTGCTGACAGTAGCAATACACTGACCTGCTTACAGTAGCAATACACTGACCTGCTGACTGTACTTGTTGACCAGACTGATGGCCGCAGGGGTCAGAGTTCGCTCCGCCTCCACTGTGTCTTCCTCGCTCGCGCCAATGCTTGACCCTGACCTCTGTGCCGACCCCTGGGTGGGTGCAGGGGAGGGGCTTGCAGCCGGTGGGGTTCGTCGCCTTTGTTCAGTGGAAGGGGTAGGGGGCCTGTTGAAAAGTTTTAATATTTTACAGTCTGCTAATTACATTTTTACATGTTCAGTTTTCAGTTTGACTCTAGTCCTGTTGTATGTTTACTGTAATAACCACTCAATTATCAGTTTTAGTAACAACGAAAAGCATGAAAGCATGACTCCCCAACCCTAAACTTTTAGTCCTGTTGTATGTTTACTGTAATAACCACTCAATTATCAGTTTTAGTAACAACGAAAAGCATGAAAGCATGACTCCCCAACCCTAAACTTTTTGGGGCAATATTGTGCAATATCGGGATCTCAAGAATAGAGTTTTTTAAATTCTGGAAATCCGCATATTGCCAGAAAAATCTCACGGCTGACACTAATCTAAGCCAGGAAAGCTTGGTTTGATACTCACACTCGGAACTCTAGAGTGACAAAAGGTGGCTGACTTGGAGTCCTGGACAACTGTGCTGATGGACTGGCACTGGTCTTGGTCGCTGACTGTGTCTGTGGTGGCGCCGTGGTCGGCACGCTATCATCATTCCACTCGTGCTCCAGCCCTGAAAGGCTCCGAACATCAATCATCACGCATGGTGGCGACGAGACAGATGGTTGCGACGGTACTGAAGAAGATGATTGTGATGTGTCAGTCGATGATTTTTGCACTGATGCAGGAATAGTCACAAAGGGCTTATTTGAAGGTATTGGGGGTGGTCTATTCCTCAAAATATTAGCCTGGAGTCTGCTAGCTTTCTGGAGGTTTTGTATCACAGCTAGAGACGGCGCCAGTTCTCTCACAAAAGTCTGAGTCTTCTCCTTTGACTTTGACCCACTTTCGTTCAGGTCAAGGTCATCTTCATCAAGGTCAATGATCAGGGAGTCACGCTCTCCCTCCGATTCCACTTCCATGAGCAGACCTGGCTTGTCATCATCATCGTCTATGGTGATCGGTTTTGCCTGAGAAACGGCTCTACCTGACCTTGAGGTTTCCTCAGAAGTTCTGGCTTTGGCGTCTCCGGAGGCAGAGACTGGGTCAGACGACTTCGGACACACTGTCCTAACCACTGACACTTTCTGAGCAGGATCCTGGGGGGATGCTGCACAGAACAAACCAGTGTTCACCGTGTTGACCGTTGAGGGTGCAGAAACCGGTGTGGAGGGTGATACTGATACTGGTTTGGATGATGCTGAAACTGATTTGGATGATGCTGAAACTGGTTTGGATGATGCTGAATCTGGTTTGGATGATGCTGAAACTGGTGATGCTGAAACTGGTTTTGATGATGATGAAACTGGTGTGGATGATGCTGTAACTGGTTTTGATGATGCTGAAACTGGTTTGGATGATGCTGAAACTGGATTGGATGGTTCTGAAACTGGGTTGCATGGTTCTGAAACTGACTGAGTAGAGCTTGCTGCTGGGTGAGACAAGAGTGAAATTAATTTGGATCCTTTGGATGAGACTGAACCTGACATCACCGATTCTGCTGAAACTGGTCTCGCCATATCTGAAATTCGGCTGGGTGTCATTGAAACCACTTTTACTGAGGAATAGGCTTGCCTAAGAAGAGAAATATCAGAACTGTGATCTGACGCAGACTGTTGGCCAGTAGCTTTATCATCACTATGGCTTCTACTCCCTTCTTTGGAAGACAAGAGTGATGCATCACCGCCATCTCTAGAAGCGTTCGGTTTGGAAGACAGGTGAGTTTTGTTTTGGTTCACTCCGGATGCAGTGTCCAGGTCACCTGTCAAAGACGCGGGTGAGAGTGTATCACTGTCACTGCTTGTACTGACTTTTGCTGACCTGGAAGAGATATCTGTTGTTTCTGTCAAGTCTTCTCTGTCATCATGCTTATCTTTTGAGTCAGTCTGTCTTTCCCTGTTGTTACCGTCATCTGAAACTGCTGTAACGTTCTCACCATCCTTTTCTGAGCTTGCACGACAGTCAGTAGTTGTACTCCCATCTCCTCCTTCTTTCTTTTTCCCTTTGTTGTCATCGCTGCTGTCTTCCTCGTTGTCGCTCACCTCCATTGGTTCTGCCAGTTCCGCATCGCCTGTGATGCCAAGCTTGCCTTTGCACGCCTCAATGGTTTTCAGCAGAGAGTGTTTATACTCAACACCAGTCTTGGGAGAAAGATCCGCAGAAACTGTCTCCCCGGAAACTGTTTCCTTAGGAACAGATCCCATTGAAACAGATTTTACACTGGAAGCTGAGGGTGTGACAGGGGTCGCAATGCTGTTGATGGAAATAGTTGCTGTATTGTCTTTGGCAGCGGTTGCTGTACTATTTCCAGCTTTGCTTTGGAAGCTTGTTGCTTCGAGCGTTGCACCTGCGTTTATTGAAGAGGATGCCTGACATGATGAATTACGCTCTGAAGAGGCACAGATGCCTTGTGAACGCTCTTCAACAACTGGCACCTGCCTTACACCTGTTGCATTCTTCTCTCTCACAGTCGTTTCAGTACTTGGAGGTGTTGCTTCAGCACCTGCTGCCACTTTCTCAGCACCTGTCACTCTATCTGCTGCCAATTTCTCAACACCGGCTACATTTTCTGCACCTGTCTCGGTAGTTTGTGCAGTCACCTTCTCTGCTTCTACAAAGGATTTCACAGAATTTGCTGAGGTCTTTGCATCTTTTGAAGAAGCCGAGCTCCCATCATTAGAGAACTCATTTTCTGTGACAATGTCTACTGAGTCCACTGAGTCAGAGTCAGGATTTCTTTCGGAGGTAGCCACAGGGGTTTCCGTCTCACAACCGACAGGTATTTTCTTTGCAGCAGGGACAGAGTTTTCCTTCAAGACCGCTTCTTCCTCCTGCTTGTTAGACTCTCCCTCGGGATTGTTTGTGACAGTATTTATATCTGTCCTACCAGCATCGCCAGCCATTTCAGCACAACCCTTCTGGAACGTCCCTGTTTCGTCTCTTTCTACAGCACTGCTGCTTTCCGTTTCTCCCCAACCTTCTTCTGTCCTCTCTTTGTCCTGCTCTTTCTGCTTGTGGATTTTCTCCTGGATGATGTCCGTAACATTCACTCGTGGGCTCAGTAGCAAGGACTTGCTGGCACGCATCCTAGCCGTCATGATACAGGGAGTTCTCTCGTTGGAGGCTCCGACGACTTTCTCCGGTGAGGATTCACAGGAGGATGAAGACTGTCGTACGAGCAAGTGCTGGTTGCGACCTTGACTTGGCCCCGTGACTGATTTTTTGTTGGCTATGGTGCTGTACTTGCTCTTCAGTGCGGAGGCGGTTTTGGCGAGAGCAGACACTTTTTCAGCATCTGGAAAAATGCAGGGCAAATTTTTAGTTTCTACATTAAAAAAAAAAAGAATTGTAGGTTATTGGAACGTTTCGTTATCGACAAAATGATACATTCCAATAACCTACAGTTCCTGTTTCTTGATTCTGAATTCTGTTTTTGGATTTTAATTTCTACAAGTAGGAGACATGCAAATGAATCACCCAAAAATTACAAAACAAACAAGAACAAAAAAGCAGTGAGATATAAAATCACACAAAAATCAAAATAGGTGAAATAAAAGACTACAGAAATAAACAGAAAGAATAATTTTTCTGTTGCAGAATAAGTCCATCAGATTACATAAGGCCTAAAAAAAAAATAGGTGTGGTTACGGTAACCCGACCTACCCTATTTTTAGGGGCCGATCCTATAACTTTTTATTACATTTGTCACAAAAACAAAAAAAAAACCGAGTGCAAAAAACGCAGTGAAAGCGAAAGCGCCCGAGTCGCACACTTATTTCCCTGTCAAGTAGGTTTAATTTGCACACATTAGAAAAAAAAGTTTTAAAAAAAAAAAGTGATTGCCTACCTACCTACCCTATTTTTTTTGGCTATGTTACCGTAACCACACCTATTTTTTTTGTGTGGCCTAAACAGCAAGGCATCCCCAGGTTATGAACTTTGAGGCACACCAGTTCTCTGCTCAAGTGCTACAGAAATATTGCCAGTGTACTGCAGAAGAGAAGCAGCAGGAAGCTTTGACTGCCTAGTTACTTGAACAATAACTCAAGATACTCCAGAAAGGGTGGGAGCGAAAAGCAGCCGCTGCCAAGACAGTTTGAAAGCGAGCAGCCTCAGACATAAATGCACATCACATACCCTGGCTGAATTAATAACAGGAAAGTGCAACACAGTTCAGTTAAAGATGTTATGTATGCGCTCAAGAAGGCCCATAACTGCTCCGCCCCATCCTTGAGGAGTTTACCTCGAGTTGCACAAGAGATCATAGTCTGATTAAATAACATAAAATAATATGTGCAATGGTCTCTCATACTCTTCTTCTTCTTTTCATCTTCATTCATGGGCTGAAACTCCCATGTTCACCCATGTTTTTGCACGAGTGGATTTTGACGTGTATGACCGTTTTTACCTGCCATTCAGGCAGCATACGCAGAATTCAGGGGAAGCATGCTGGGTATTTTTGTGTTTCTATAACCCACCGAACTCTGACATGGATCACAGGTTCTTTTCCGTGCACACTTGGTTATGTGCTTGCGTGTACACACGAAGGGGGACAAGGCACTAGCAGGTCTGCACATGAGTTGACCTGGAAGATCAGAAAAATCTCCACCCTTAACCCACCAGGCCACCGCGGCCGGGATTTGAACTCACGACCTTCTAATTAGAAGGCTGAGTTCTTATCCACTAGGCCACTGCGCCCGTCGGTCTATCCTACAAATCTTTGATAAAAGAAGCTAAATCCACACACCTTTTCCTCTGCTGCCCACTTTTGCGTACGATGAGGCCTTGAAGCGCTTGGCCGCCATCATGTTGACGCACTTCAGCTTGTTGTTCATGTACACGTGTCGCCGGTCGTAAGGAGTTCTGTACGGCGCGTACTCAAAGCTGCTGTACTTTTCCCTGCAACACAAAATGCAAGTGAGCATTTTTCACACATTTGCTTTTAACATTCCATATTTTCCCCACATTCATTCCTTTATGACAGTAAAACCTCCAACTGACGACCTTGAAAATGTCCAGAAAAATCGGTCGTAAAAAGGAGGGGTCTTTATTGGGAGTTTGGGAAGGATAATTTTTTTCACTGGGAAGGCAACTGTTGGGCAGTTCAGTCTTTCTGATTTTCTGCAGTTCTGTCCCTTGAAAGTTGTGTTTGTTATCCCATTTTTGTTCCAAGTTGATGTGCATATGGATTAACATGATGTATGTGCATACACCAGCACACAGACCGGCAGACATAACACACACACACAAACTCAAGTCAAGGGAACCCCTGCGCCCTACTGACCAGTATGCCTTGTGGCTAAAGAAGAGTACACATATACCTACATCCCTATAACAAAAAACACAAGACCCCCTCTCTTGTAATAATGCATGTTTCTGCTACTCTCACCCTGGCAGAGTTTCCTCTCAGACATCAAAGGAGACTGGACTTGCACGCACTACTGACTACAGACTACCACCCCTGACTCTTGATGCGTGACTAATGGTGTGCGTGTTCCGCGTATGCTGGATAATTACAAACTTTGACACTCACTGGTAAAAAGGTCAAAGTCATTATTGACCCTATGTTGGTAGGTCGGTCGTCTGAAAAAGGAGGGCGTCGTTCTTGGGAGGTTAGTTAAAGTGTGAAAGGCATCGGGTGCCGAGAAATTTGGTCCGCAAAAGAAGGGGGTCGTTCTTGGGAGAGGTCGTTACGGGAGGTTGCATTGTATCAGACCGCTAGGGGAGTCAGGTTGCTTCCTCCTAAGGCCTAAAAAAAAAATAGGTGTGGTTACGGTAACCCGACCTACCCTATTTTTAGGGGCCGATCCTATAACTTTTTATTACATTTGTCAAAAAAACAACAAAAAAACCAAAAAAACGAGTGCAAAAAACGCAATGAAAGCGAAAGTGCCCGAGTCGCACACTTATTTCCCTGTCAAGTACCGTACTTTCCGAGTCATAAGGCGCGACTTTTTTCCTCGAGTTCGACCCCTGCGTCTTGTATAACGAAGCGCCTAATCCGTGTATGAAATAGGAAAAAAATCAAAGAGACCGCTTGAGTACCAGTCAAACAACTTGTGATAATGCATGTTTCAGCTACTAGGTACTGCCCTGCCTTTGATCTGGCCGCACACACAGATTTCCACTCTGTTAAACTCGGTCACTGACCGGTCACTGACCGGTCACTGACCCGGATGCAGGAAGTGTTTCCTCTCTCAGATATGACAGGGGAACCACCTCTCATGGCAAAAACTGGGTCATTGACCCCTGGGAAGAAGGTCGTGTCTTTTAACAAGGCCACCCAGCTATCACAATGCCTTTGGTCACTGACCGGTCACTGACCCCGATGCAGGAAGTGTTTCCTCTCTCAGATATGACAGGGGAACCACCTCTCATGGCAAAAACTGGGTCATTTTGGTGCGCCCTATTGGCCCCCTGCGTCCAATGGGTGACTGGATTACAATTTTTTTTTTAAAAGAAGGGGGTGCGTCTTAGATAACAAAGCGCCTTGTCACCCGGAAAGTACGGTAGGTTTAATTTGTACACATTACAAAAAAAAGTAACCAAAAAAAAAAAAGTGATTGCCTACCTACCTACCCTATTTTTTTTGGCTATGTTACCGTAACCACACCTATTTTTTTTTTTGGCCTAAGGTTTGTGGGTGTTTAGGTGTAATCAGCAAACTACACTTTTAGCAGAATGACCAAGATCTTTGACGTGACACAGTGGTGGGACACGGATAACTTGTTTGAATCTACACATAGAGTTGACCCCTGTCCACCCTGGCCTGGATTCCAACCCATGACCCAAGGATCACAAGTCCAGTGGGCGGGGATGTAGCTCAGTCAGGGCGGGGATGTAGCTCAGTCAGGGCGGGGATGTAGCTCAGTCAGGGCGGGGATGTAGCTCAGTCAGGGCGGGGATGTAGCTCAGTCGGTAGCGCGCTGGATTTGTATCCAGTTGGCCACTGTCAGCGTGAGTTCGTCCCCACGTTCGGCGAAAGATTTATTTTTCAGAGTCAACTTTGTGTGCAGACTCTCCTCGGTGTCCGAACACCCCCGTGTGTACACGCAAGCACAAGACCAAGTGCGCACGAAAAAGATCCTGTAATCCATGTCAGAGTTCGGTGGGTTATAGAAACACGAAAATACCCAGGATGCTTCCTCAGAAAGCGGCGTATGGCTGCCTAAATGGCGGGGTAAAAACGGTCATACACGTAAAAGCCGTGGGAGTTTCAGCCCATGAACGAACAAACAAACAAACAAGTCCAGTGCTCTTTGAGAAAATAACAACCAAAAAAATGTGTTGGCTAACTAGAAAATAGCTGACTCACTGTGTTCTCCAAGCAAAAACCAACCAACACAAACACAGAGACTCACCTGATTAACTGGATGTGTTCCTCCATTTCGTCCAGTGCTGTGCCAAAGCCTCCCTTCTTGTTCTTCATACTTGTGGGAGGTTCCATGGACAGCAGGAACACCTGTGACAGGGGGATCCACGACCTGCAAGCACCCAGTGTTATCCATTAACTAGCGCTAACATTGCCTGTCAGAAAAATTATTATCACATGAATTTAATGTACGATCACCCTCACCTCACCTCACCTATATGTTTAAACAATCCAATCCTGTCCAATTACTGCCAATTGGTTCACTTCGTAACTTCCTGTAACTGCTACCTTCCTTCTTCTGTGAACCATAATGTAAAGCGTCACAGACCTGGCCAGGCTGGTACATGGGAATAAGCCCATTCCTCAATCCTCAAATAGACAGAATGATAGAAAAACAGAGAAACATCTCAGTCAGCGCTTACATGTCATGGGCTCCGAAGAAACGTACATCCACCTGCCCCTTCACCTCTTGTAGCGCCTGAGAAAGAATTAGAATGGTCAATGAGTCACATCCATCAGTAGTAGGCTAACGGAGCAAGACAAAACACCAACATCATAATGGACATTGTTTGGAAATACCTCTGCTTTGAATGGGTTGTGAAAGAGTTAGTACCCATTTTCCACATGACATTTTTGGCCAATCACTAGCCAGGGGGTGTGTCTGAAACACGTGTAGATGTTTGTCTTCGAAAAAGCAAGGGTATTTACTCTTTTGCAACCCATACAAACACGACAGAGTTATTTCCGGAATTCGTCAATTCAAGTCTTCGCCTATTTTTCTGAAACATGGGTGCTGTGTATATCACAGAAATTCTGCATGTCGATTTCCAAACCATTTATCTGTATCCCTCTTTCCCTTTTTAAAGGTAATTCCGCCTCATGTTGAATTCCAAACCATCTATCCGTATCCCTTTTTCCCTTTTAGAAAGTAATTCTGCCTCCAGGCCACCTTGTCTTTCACAACCTCTTTGTAATTCCTCTTTTTCTTCTGTATCTAATTTTTCACAAGGCGATGTTTGGACATAACGCTGTCAAAAATTTCAAGTGCTGTGGCAGAGTTGCGCCCCAGACAGTGATGCAAGTGACAGTGTGCCACTGACCCGCTGAGACCCATGATCATGGCAAACAACTCCGATGTTCATGTTTCGGAGAGTACGCTCCATATAATACCCTTTTCTTTCCAAAACATGCACGTCAGAGCCATGTTTTCCTGCCGTGGTCGCTAAGCACGTATGTTTTCCTAAACTCACGTGACCTCAAGCCAAACCACTTGACCTCAGTCGGAAATACGTTGTCAGCAATCACTTCTGGCAAGCAATCATTGCCGCAATGAATCGTGAACCAAGATGATTTTATCTTCAAAAGAAAAGGGTATTATATTGAGCGCACACTACCTTACATACACATAAGAGTTAGTTGTTAGTCGCAATCGTATGTCTAAGCCAGTCAGACATGTGCCGTCACTTTCCTCCCTGTCTGAGGCACATCTCTTCCAGAGCGCTTGAAAATAGACAATGTTGTTAAATAACTCTGTCGGGTTTGCATGGGTTCTGTTTCTTTCTTTCTTTATTTGGTGTTTAACGTCGTTTTCAACCACGAAGGTTATATCGCGACGAGGGAAAGGGGGGAGATGGGATAGGGGAAAGGGGGGGGGAGATGGGATAGAGCCACTTGTTAAGTGTTTCTTGTTCACAAAAGCACTAATCAAAAAATTGCTCCAGGGGCTTGCAACGTAGTACAATATATGACCTTACTGGGAGAATGCAAGTTTCCAGTACAAAGGACTAAACATTTCTTACATACTGCTTGACTAAAATCTTTACAAACATTGACTATATTCTATACAAGAACCACTCAACAAGGGTAAAAGGAGAAACAGAATCCGTTAGCGCCTCATACGACATGCGGGGTGCAGAGAAATAAGGATGTGGAAAAGAAGACTTTTGGTAAGTGAAATAAAGGTGATGGATCCAGTCAGGTAGAAATAAGACAACAAGAAAAGAATTGGAAAACTGCAGGGAATAGTAGGGAGAGTTTTCTTGGAAGGAAATATAGGTGAAAGGACTGGTAAGGCAGAAATAAGACAAAAGAAGAGAGAAACAGAACCTGTTGGTCGCCTCTTACGACATGCTGGTTAGCATCGGGTAAATTCTTTCTCGTCCCAACCAATATGGGACTCCCCCTAACCCGCGGGGGGTCATGGGTTCTGAAAGAGTGAGTACCCTTGCTTTTGCGCAGACAAACATTGCCATGCGCTTCCTGTACACATGATGGAGACACGCCCTCTCTCTAGTGACTGGCCAATAATGTCACATGGGAAATAATGTCACGTGGGGAAACTTTCCCACGTGACATTACAGGCCAGTCACTAGCGACATGTACACGTGGCAAAGTTTTTCTGCGCAAATGCAAGGGTACTCACTCTTTCACAACCCTTGCAAACCCGACAGTTATTTCCGGAATTCGTCTATTCTGACAAGATTTATTTCCAGAAAACACCTCTTCCCTCTCTTGTCCATTTTCTCTATGTGAGTATCTCCCTCTGCCTCACCTTGGCTGGCCAGAAGGGGTATCCTTTCAGCTTGGCCCACACCAGAGTGTGAGGCGGATTCTGCAAAACAAAAAAATCTGTCAAACAATCAAGTTACACCTACAGATAAATCTCTTCAAATATGCATGTTCCATAGAGGGGTCAACAGGAAGAAAATATCACGGCTGTTCCCAGTGCTTCATTGCTGCTACTTCAGCTGCAGGCTATTTTCAGCACCCATCCTTTCCCCACAGCAGATAACACAGCAGCTAAAGCTCTCTCAGTGCATAGCACTGAGAAGGCCAATCTCCCAGTATAGCGTGGAAGCAGTTGGGTATAACAGGCAAGCGAGCATAACAGTGTGCTGGCTGCAGCTGTTGGTAGCTAAACTATTCCCTCTGCTGGGCTATTTTTAACCCACACTAAAAACACAAGCTAGGAACAGCCGTTACATTGAAATGCTCCTTGGAGGTGTTTCAAACAAAATGTTTACTAAAATTAAGACAAGCACAAGAGATGTTCATTGACACAGACGTACACCTTGCACTGTCTTCACAAAGTCATAACTTGAAGAGAAAAAAACCCCAGACAGTTAATGTATTTACCGGTGGATGTTCCTACACAGAGGAACTCCAGAGGAATTTCAAGGTCAACTAACAAGAGACAAAATGGTGTACTCACGCAAGGTTTAATGAACCAGTTGCTATCTCCATGGACACAGGAATGCTCATAGCACTGGGGACACACCTCTATCTCCGTCATCTGAAACACGGCACACACCCAAATCAACGCCTAAAAGAAAGTTAAGTGCATCACTAACTGTATTTGAACAACGTTACCTCCTGTGTCAACCGTCAAAGTGGGGACATTTTAGATTATAAATCATGATTGAAATGTTGAGATGCTGTTTTGGAGAACACATGAAGAATCTTTCTTGTATGCACATCAACTCCAGTACAAAGTATCACCGGATTTTCAATAACATGTGAATTATGCACCATAGGGAACTATAAGTCTTGTTACGTAACTGTTCTAAAACAAAACACATAAAAAACTTAGTAAGAAAAGTATTTTTTCTTGTAATCATGCAAAATCAAGCAATTTGGAGATCTGAAGAATGAGAGTGCCGAAAATCTGCCAACTGGTGCTGGTGAAAAACCTCAAGTTCGATGACATAGAACCTACACCATGCCAACCTTTATCCCCCCCCCCCCCTCCACATCCCCTCTTTCCCAACCCACCTCTCTTTTCTTCCCAGGAAAGTGACCTCTACTCACCTCATGCTTACAACTTTTGACCACGTTCCTGGCAACCGTTGTCAGTTTATGATGCACTGCAAATCATACAACCATGACATTCAATATTTCATGGGTCCACGTCAACTTATTTTCAAATCGTTGCGGTTAAGTGTGCATAATCTCTCACTGAAAAGCGTATAAATAAGCATATATCATGAACTAGATGAATACCCGCTTTGCCGGGTACGGCTTCGCCGGGAAGAAGTAGAGCCGAATACCCGGCGGAGCCGGGGACACGGCTTTGCCGGGTGTACGCCGGCTTTGCCGGCGCACCGTACGAAGGAAGGGAGATAAACGCGCAAAACACTGGAGAAGATAAGGAAGAGTTACTGGGAATGGATGTACAGAAAAACCAAAATCGGTTCAGCGCTGCGCGCTGAGAGCACGTGTTGAAAATTTTCATTGACCAGATTGTGTCCGGGGTCTACCTGAATATGCCCACCAAATTTGAAGCAGATCCATCGAGAACTTTGGCCGTGCATGGCGAACAGACACAGACAGACAGACAGACAGACAGACAGACACACACACACAAGCCGTATATAGATATAGATAGAAGCATGCAGGCCATAACACACCCATACAGTCATGAGAAAATGCTTCAGACCATCAAAATCTCTTTTCTTGAAACAGAATTGTCTTGAAGAACTTCCGTGACAATCTCCCGAATTTACCCCCATGGAAGTGACATCACAAACTGAAGGACGAGTGAATATTATGAGATTCACACAGTGTGACGATGAACCACCCACAGAGCTAAATCAGGAGGTTGCTGCTTCACTCGTAGGTGAGGACTTTGAAAAAATAAATGCTGTCTTTAGCACAAGTTATTCTACAAGCTAAAAGGGGAATCCTGGCTCAATACATACGTCCATTGAAGATGATGCAGTTGTGGAGGATCCACTTCGCGTCAGCAAGAAAGCCTTCTGTACACCCATACTCCTTCTTCTTGATGTTCTGAAACATTTAAGTCAACTGAGTTAAACAAAAGTTAACATAGATAATTTGAGGCACCTTAGTACTTTGCTTTTGGTACTTATTTCAATGACTTGGTTTACTAAAAGACTTTAAACTCATATTCAGGCAGTTGGCTGCGATGCATTTGTGCACACATGTTGATTCGTAAAGAATTAAAATAATTCTAACAGAAATGGATCGATACCTAAATATAGCACAGTCTCGTAGAACAATGACCGTCTTGATCTGCGTAAAATATATTTTGGTCAAAACAGCAAATTACATTTACATACAATACATCAATGACTGACGCCTGGCACCGGGCACAGACCCTGTTGGTAGACTATGTAGTGAATGTGAGGGTCAGTGACCAACAAATAAATGTCACCTTTTCCAGGACAGTGAAGTCCATAAGATGGAAGATGTAGTCGGAGTAGTTGGGGATGTCTGCAGAATCCACAGGCTTCTGGAATATTTCACTCTGTGAAAAATAACAAAAAGTCTATATTCCACCGTTACTGGTTCATTCACCAGCCAACTAGAAAACACACACCCCCCATCACATGAAACCCTAAAACAGACAGCGTAACTGTCTGACTGAATCAGAATAACCTCTATCTAGCCAAGTGGCATTAAAGGGTAGAAAACACACACATCCGATCATGTTGAACAAAACAAGAAGGGCAAAGCCCATACGACTCACATGCTTGACCTTGACCTTTACAAGACCTTGACCTTCAGGGTCAAGGTCAAATAACTAAACCTAGCAATGACATCATACACTAAGAACTGCTTTACACATTTTTCCTATCAAAATACATGTGACCTTGACCCAAGGTCATCCAAGCTCATGCAACACAAAGCTGTTAATCGAAAATTTTTAATTAAATTTTCATTTGATTAATATACTTACCCGAGTCACATATTTAGCATTGACGCAGTCGAGATGCTAGGTAGACTGAAAAAACGCTATCCCGTCTATAGTATAAGGGAAGCAACCCAAGCAAAAAAGTAGCAAGCTTGCTACCCTGGGTTGCCTCCCGTAGCGTGCATCACGCCACAGCTCTCGTACCCAATACGAGACACCCTCATTCGACTTCTAGAATACAAAGAAACTAAAAGCGGGGAAGGTGGGAGGGAATTACCTATGTGACTCGGGTAAGTATATTAATCAAATGAAAATTTAATTAAAAATTTTCGATTAAATTACATATTCTTACTCCGAGTCACATATTTAGCAGATAACTCCAACAAGGTGGTGGGTAAGATCAAAAAGTTCAAACTCACTCTAAAGTTCTGGAGAGACAAAAGCCAGCTGCCGCCAAGGAAGGAATAGGCCGAGACCCATCCTGACAGAGGGCAGCAATGTCTGCAGAACCTGATAAGACAAAATCCTAGCGCCAGAAGCTGTGCGCAGGACATCATCCAAACCCCATAGGCAAAAAAGGCCAAGGAGGAGGCCCAGGCCCTGGAGATGGGCTCGGGCCGAGCCGAGGGAAAGATAGCATAAGCTATGACAAGGCGGAGGGCAAGAAAATCCCTTGCCAAGAAACTGGCCCACTGCCAAAAGTCAGGAAAGGATCCCGTGAGAAAGCAACCACTGACTCACTCTAAACCCTTGCCAGGAACTGGCCCACTGCCAAAGGACAGAAACGGACCGAGAACCACCCTGATTGACAGCCGAGATGTCTCTCAGGCAAGAAATGCGAAAGACGACCTCAGAGAGCCAGTAAGCTGTGCCCAGCACTTCTTCCAATCTTCTGAACCGTAAAACAGTCCGGAAAAGGACCCCAGTCTTGGATAAACCCGACCAAGTAGAGGGAAGGACAAGCTGCCCCCCCCCCCCCCCCTTAAATGGAAGGAAATGCTAATGGCCTGGAAAAGATCCGTGCGTAAGGTTGCCGGCTAAGCCCTGAAAAGGACCGACCCTCACGGAGACCATAAGGCAACCATGCCAAAGTAAGAAAACTTTGGGATGGAGTGAGGCCCAAAAGGCCGTTGAGAGAACAGTCAGCTCCGGAAGAGTGACCAAACTCCAAACCGGAAAGAGAGAGACGCCTGAGTATCAAGTACCAGGGTCCAACTCAATGAGCAAAACTCAAGGGAGGCGGTCACCGGTCGTCCCCTGCCCATCCCTGCGAAAGCAGAGAGAGGGGTAAAAAAGGGGACGAAGCGACCTAAGGTAGTGCATAAGCACCGCAAATGCGGACTCGCAGAGCGAACCAGCCGTCAGCCTCCCGAGACCAGAGTTCTCAGTAATAGTCAAAGTTGCAAGTGAAAAAGGGGTGACCAGGCCGGAAGCCCACCCCAGCAGAAATCGTCCCAACTCACATCATGCAAGCATGATGGAGAAGAGGAAGAGACGAAATCCGCAGTCACAGGAACCAATTGCCAAAGTCGCAACACGACAGGCAGGAGACTATAACACAGGCTAAGGCCGAGAGCCTTGCTGCCCGTAGGCCGGCCATTGCACCAAAGTACTTAAAGTACACAGGCACAGTAAGAAACCAAAAGTTTCGGCCGCCGAAAAAGATGCTGGCCTAGAGGCCGGCACCGAGAAAACTGGAACATTAGCTAGACCTCTGCCCAAAAAGGGGAGGAGTAGCCAAAAAACCTGAGAAAAAGTGACAAGCCAAGAATGACTTCTCAAACATGCAATGCCCAGACAATGCACCCTCAGGAAAATCTGAATGTTACTTCCGAGGCCAACTCAAGTGAACCTTAAGTTTGGACGAAACACCAGAACGCGTCTGATCGCTAGAGAAAGACAAAGTCAGACTCGGCGAAAGACAAACCTGGACCGAGTCCAGAAGCTCGTGGCAAGAGAAAACGGGGAAGCCCAAAGGCAGAAACCCCCTTTTAAACGGAAATCGACCTCTCAGCACCCATACGCTGGGAAAGAGAAAGAATGTCGAAGCCCGAAGCCACAAGCACAAGGAAAGCAACAACCACCACCTCCAACGGATGAAATGGCTGTTGCTCCCGCCGAGGCTAACACCCCGAAGCCCTAAGGCCGGCTGTTGTTTCAAAAACCCAGCGTGCCTATGACGGCTGTGAAAGAAACAATCTCACCTGAGCTGAGGACGTAGGCCGCTTAGGCTGAGTCCGCTTAGGTATAGCCTGCTTAGGAGCGGCCTGCTTTTGCTGCTTTCAAATTGAAGCTCAAAAGAAGGGAACCGCTGTTCTCTGTTGGTCTCAATCCCCTGCTTCTGGCATGAGAGGCCAGGCTGCCGGAGAGAGACCGTCCACCAAGGATGACGAACTGAGAATGTTCCTTGTCGACTCCTCAGAAAACCGGGAGTGGGCAAGAAACAAGTCCCTTCCGCACGAGACCGCATGGGAATAGTGCAGAGAGGACAGCCTCATCTGTGCCTCGTTCACCCTTGTAAGTGTGGAGAGGAGTGAGACACTTCCTCCGCGTCCTGCCCTTTACTAAGGGGAAAGGGCGCCAAGGAATCTGCCAGAGCGCAAGGAAGCGCCCGCAGGAGAGCCTCGGAAATGGAACTGAGTTCCAAAAGTTGTCAGCCCCCTTCCTCAGAGAATAGGAGATTCTGCCCATAGAACGGCAGAACCGAATCCTTCCTCAACGGCTTCGTAAGAAGCGAAGAAGTTCCGGCGTGACCGGAAACGGTGCACGCGGACGGGGAAAGGCCAACAGGCGGCGACGAGACGACCTTGGCCAAGGCAACTTCCTCTGGTCCGCTAAGGGCACGAAGGAGGAAGCCTGCGCAGGAGCGGCAAGGTATTCCGATGCCAGCTCCGAAGCAGAACCCTGAGGAACCAGCAACGAAACCGACGCCGGAGGCCACCCCCTGTCGAAGAGGGGGGCTCGGCGAAAAGGCAAAAAGGCGAAAAGCTACTAAGGGCGATTCTTCAAACCAGAAGTAGCTGCTTCCTCTTTGCCAACCGAAGTCCTTCCTGTTGGCAATCGATTGTGCTCATTCCCTAACTGAGAGGAGGATGAGAGGGACCAAAAACCAAGGAAAGTGGGAGAGAGGAGCTAGCGGCCACCACCTGAGTGTGTGGATGCTGCTGTCCCAACAGAGGCAAGAAGCCTGTATGCCCATAGGGCAAGCCTTGTTCGAAATTCACCGGCGACCAAACGGAAGCAGCGGGAACTGAACCGGAAAATCCGGGAGGAGCCGGAAGTGCGGCAGCAACAGCAGCGCTATGCCAGAGCTGGTGCTGAGCCACCTACGAGCTGAAGCTCGGAACCCAAAGGTAGGCCGTAGGCCAGAACCGGAAGTGACAGTAACCTGTGCACTACCCGCTTGACCTACCCTCCTGCCAAGGCCGGAAGCGAAGCTGCCGGAAATGGCTGCCGTGCAAAGGGCAAAGCTCAAACCGGAAAGGGCCATGGGCTGCCCACACACCGATGAACTAACATTTCCAGCCGGAGCCGGAAGAGAAGCTGTCGCGGACGACTGCTTACGTATAGCGCAGCTCAAGCCGGATGGGATCATTATTTGTCCACGTTCCAACGAGGCACTACTTCCGTGAACCGGAAGTGCCGCTGTCGCGTACGACTGCCGACGTAAGGCAAGGCTCAAACCAGACGTGACAGTAGCCTGTGCACTAGCCAGTGACCCTACACTTCCGGTCGGAACCGGAAGAACAGCTGTCGCGGGCGACCGCTGTCATAGGACAAGGCTCGAACCAGACGTGACAGTAGTCTGTGCACTAGCAAGTGAACCTCTACTTCCGGCCGGAGCTGGAAGCGGCTGCCGCGAACGACTGCTGACGTAAATTCGGAAGCTGGCCAGAGCCGCCGAAGGCAGCTGCTCCTCGTACACGGACCCGAAGTCCGAAACGCCACCTGAAGGGGACGGCTCATAGCCAAAAGAACCCGACAAATGACGCTGCGAGGGAAGGCCGTAAGCCGAACGCCCATCCTGTTGGCCATCGATGAAACTCTCACCCCTGACTAAGAGGAAGATGAGAGTCACCAACGACCGAAGGCAGCTGAAGAGAGGAGCTAGCGGCCACCACCGAAGTGGGTGGCTGCTGCTGTCCCAACAGAGGCAAAAAGCCTGTGTGCCCAGGAGAACCACCGTATTCGAAATTCACCGGCGACACAACGGAAGCAGCGGGAACCGAACCGGAAAAGCCGGGAGGAGCAGGGAGTGCAGACGCAACAGCAGAACTATGCCATAGCTGGTGCTGAGGAGTCTGCAAGCCACAACCCGGAAGCCCTAGGCCGGAACCGGAAGTGACAGATGACTGTGCACGACCCGTTTGACCTACATTTCCTGCCCAGGCAGGAAGAGCAGCTGCCGGAAACGGCTGCTGTAGCAGGGCAAGGCTCGAACCGGAAGGGACCATGGGCTGTCCGCGAACCAGTGAACCAACACTTCCGGCCGGAGCCGGAAGCGAAGCTGCCGCGGACGGCTGCTTACGTAATTCGTAGCTCAAACCGGCAGGGACCATGGTCTGTCCGCTGTCCAGTGAACCACTACTTCCGGCCGGAGCCGGAAGGGAAGCTGCCGCGGACGGCTGCTTACGTAACTCGTAGCTCAAACCGGCAGGGACCATGGTCTGTCCGCTGTCCAGTGAACCACTACTTCCGGCCGGAGCCGGAAGGGAAGCTGCCGCGGACGGCTGCTTACGTAATTCGTAGCTCAAACCGGCAGGGACCATGGTCTGTCCGCTGTCCAGTGAACCACTACTTCCGGCCGGAGCCGGAAGGGAAGCTGCCGCGGACGGCTGCTTACGTAATTCGTAGCTCAAACCGGCAGGGACCATGGTCTGTCCGCTGTCCAGTGAACCACTACTTCCGGCCGGAGCCGGAAGTGCAGCTGCCGCGGACGGCTGCTGCGAGCACATACCTTGTGACGACCGTATCCCAAAAGGGACCTGCTCAGGTGCACTCCCGCAAGCGGTAGCCACCGAGCGCCGGCCGAGAAGAGAAACGCCTCCCTGTTCACCGCCTCCAGCACCAACGCCGAAGCCAGCAGGCTGGACAGGTGATCCGGAAACAACAGGAACACAGGAAGCCAACGACCGAGGGTCGCACACCCCCGGGAGGGAGGCAGAGCTGGAAACAAGGTCCGTCCACGCCATCTCAATTTCTGGAAGCAAAGAGGACAAAAGGCTAGCCACAGACGTGGTAGCGGTAATGCCCGCCGCCCGCGAGCCAGACGAAGTTTCCTCCGGCGCCGAAATGGGCACCGAAAAAACGAAGTTAGTCTTCGGGTCAGAAACGTGAACCGTGGGGTTCCTAGCCGAAGAAGTAGAAGCCGAGGGCTTAGGTTTGCCAGGGCCTATGCCCTTACTCTCGGCCTTAGCTGCTCGCTTTTTCTCACTATCAGACATGCTGTCACGCGAGAAAACAAACTACTGAAAATACACAAGTCTCTAGGACGTTAAAACTTCAGCAGAATAAACTAGCACAAAGTACAAGTTACAAGCAGGTAAAAGTGCTACTGGTCGACGCTAAAAGTCCGAGCACGGACCCAAACTAACCAGCAAAATACACCACGTGTAAGCGAAAAATGGCGACCAAAATGGCGGCCACAGCAACAAACTACCGAGCAAAATTCACAAGTCCGCGGACGAGAAAATTCTCAGCAGAACGGCAAAGCAAACAACAACAAAATGGAACAATCTCACCGCTAGAAACAGCTATGAGCAGACGGGGAGCCGAGGCTGGTGGGTGTCAAGCAGACAGCAAACAACAGCCTAGGAGCGAAATCAAGCACGACCTGTCTCTCTGGCTGAAAGATGTCGAATGAGGGTGTCTCGTATTGGGTACGAGAGCTGTGGCGTGATGCACGCTACGGGAGGCAACCCAGGGTAGCAAGCTTGCTACTTTTTTGCTTGGGTTGCTTCCCTTATACTATAGACGGGATAGCGTTTTTTCAGTCTACCTAGCATCTCGACTGCGTCAATGCTAAATATGTGACTCGGAGTAAGAATATGTAATTTAATTCAAGACATAGGAAGTACAATGGTGCTTATTGGCTCTTTCTACCATGAGATATGGTCACTTTTAGTGGTTCACTACCTTATTTTGGTCACATTTCATAAGGGTCAAAGTGACCTTGACCTTGATCATATGTGACCAAATGTGTCTCATGATGAAAGCATAACATGTGCCCCACATAATTTTTAAGTTTGAAACAGTTATCTTCCATAGTTCAGGGTCAAGGTCACTTCAAAATATGTATACAATCCAACTTTAAAGGACCCTTGCGACCTTGACCTTGAAGCAAGGTCAACCAAACTGGTGTCCAAAGATAGGGCTTACATTGCCCTGTATAGCATACATAGCTAAGGTTGCCATTCTCGATAACTTCAGAAAAAAATGCGAAAATGTGAAAAATGGTCGTTTTTAAGACAACAATTACGGCCCCTGTGACCTTGAACTTAGTGAGGTCAAGTTGCCGCACATGTTTTTTGAGATCTTGTAACCATACACCATCAGGCCACATCAGGTGTTGATAGACTTAATAGTGTCCAAGAAATATCCAACGTTAAAGTTTTCCGGACGGACGGACGGACGGACGGACGGACGACTCGGGTGAGTACATAGACTCACTTTTGCTTCGCATGTGAGTCAAAAACTGACAGTCAAATATATAGTCAACTGTTGGACTGGTTCATTCACCAGCCTACGCAAAGCATGCGATGTTAACATCAACATTATTTTGAAAGTTCAGCCTCCACTGACAACTACAAGAACTTTGCGACTTGAGAAAGTTGAAAATGGCTTCAGGTTCCCAGTGGTTAAGTCTGGGAAAACAAAAGAAATACATTAAAACAAACCACGACTGAATTCACATATTTGCATTATTAAAATCTAATAAGCTAGTTCCCGCCTACTACTGGTGAATACACTGTATTTACCCCTGGCTGGCGCATGCGGTCAAGCGCGTAACGAAGCAGCAGACAGAGCGTGTCCGTGGTGATCTGGACCATGGCCTTGGAACAGGTGTCTGTGCACTCCGCTCTCATCACTTTCTGCACAGATAATCATTTACATTCATGGGGGATTGTAACGAATCCTTATGCAAAACAGACTAAAGAATCTTTGAGGCAAAACAGAAATCTTTGGAACATTGTCAGAGTAAACATACCACCGATTTAACCAAATGAATCAAAGGAGGAAAAGAAAACACAGAGACCCCATCACATGAATGATGAAACCATAAAACTGACACTGTAACTCTCTGACTGAATAACCATTAATGGCTTCATCCAGCCAAGCGGCATTAAAGGATAGAAAACACAGAGACCCCATCACATGAATGATGAAACCATAAAACTGACACTGTAACTCTCTGACTGAATAACCATTAATGGCTTCATCCAGCCAAGCGGCATTAAAGGATAGAAAACACAGAGACCCCATCACATGAATGATGAAACCATAAAACTGACACTGTAACTCTCTGACTGAATAACCATTAATGGCTTCATCCAGCCAAGCGGCATTAAAGGATAGAAAACACACAATTGATCATGTTGGCGGGGATGTAGCTCAGTCGGTAGCGCGCTGGATTTGTATCCAGTTGGCCGCTGTCAGCGTGAGTTCGTCCCCACGTTCGGCGAGAGATTTATTTCTCAGTCAACTTTGTGTGCAGACTCTCCTCGGTGTCCGAACAGCCCCGTGTGTACACGCAAGCACAAGACCAAGTGCGCACGAAAAAGATCCTGTAATCCATGTCAGAGTTCGGTGGGTTATAGAAACACGAAAATACCCAGCATGCTTCCTCCGAAAACGGCGTATGGCTGCCTCAATGGCGGGGTAAAAAACGGTCATACACGTAAAATTCCACTCGTGCAAAAAACACGAGTGTACGTGGGAGTTTCAGCCCACGAACGCAGAAGAAGAAGATCATGTTAAACCAAACAACTAAAAATGTGTTTGACTGAATAACCTAAAACTAGCCAAGTGGCATTTATTGGTACCTGACATATCCATGCAACTTGTTCAGAAGAATGCTTTTAATCTGAGAATACCATTTATATTTACTTTTTATTGAAAAAGGACAAATGTACTACAGTGGTACCTGCCATGAAAGGACACCCTGAAAGTGTCCCTGTATTGCAGGTGGCCTGTCATGACAGGTATATTTTGGTCAAGATAATAGATAAAGGGACTACAGAAGGTGTTCTTTCTTGGGAGGTGTCCTCTTGTCAAAGGGGCCTCACAGCTGTTCCTTGCTTGCATTTGACCTGGGGAAGGGGCGAGTTAAAAATAGCCAGGGCAGCGGGAATCATTTGGCAACCAACAGCTGCAGCCAGATGCTGTTTAAGCTCGCTTGCTTGTTATACCCAAATGCTTCCGCCCTACACCAGGAGATGGGACTTATCAGTGTATGGCACTGAGCAAGCCTGCCGCTGCTGTGTTATCTCTACTGTGGGGGAAGGCTGGGTGCTAAAAATAGCTCAGCCTGCCTGCAGCTAAAGGGGCAGAAACGAAGCCCTGGGAACAGCCGTGGCTGAACACTGCAGGTACCACGGGAGTTGAGATTCTCCTGAAGCAAAACCAGCACACTACAAGTAAAACTCCCTTTAACATCTGACTAGATATTGCAATGGATTTGAAGCCCAATCCCCTTACCTCACACTCCATGCAGACCCACTCCTTGGGAACGCTGGAGCTGCCCAGACACTTGAGGTGGTAGGTGCGAGGACACAGGTGACAGTAGACTCCGCCCCCCTCCTTGTGGCACACCCAGCAGTAGTAGTCGTTCTGGTCGCCCTGAAAATACACCCCTTCACCTTCAAGGCACAGTCCTTACCAACCAAACTGGCTGACTATCTCAGACCTGGCCAGGCTTCTTCATGGGATAGGGGCATCCCTCCACCTGGACACATACCACAAATCAACATCCTCACTGCTTCCTAAGAACCAACTTTTTTGTGAACTGATTAAAACAATCTAAGTCTTTGCTTAAATTTAGTTAATGACCTGGTTGACCAGCTTACCTTGACGGTTAACGTACCGGGCCAAGCTTTTTGATATATCAAATTTTGATCCGTTTGCGCACAGTCACATTTGTATAGGTTGGCAAGCAAAACAAATGTTGCATCATCCAACTTCCTTTATCACAGAGACGAGCTACAACGAATGGCGTCGTGTTTTTATCACACCAACAATAATTAAATCACAGATTGCAGTTAAGTGTCTGTTAAGAAACCAATTCTTCACAAAATTCCCATTCTGTACAGAAGCACCAAGGCTGTTGATTTTTCACACAAAACAAGAAGGGCAAAGCCCATACGACTCACATGCTTGACCTTGACCTTTACATGACCTTGACCTTCAGCTAAACTTAGCAATGACATCATACACTAAGAACTGCTTTACACATTTTTCCTACCAAAATACATGTGACCTTGACCCAAGGTCAAGGTCATCCAAGGTCATGCAACACAAAGCTGTTAATTCAAGACATAGGAAGTACAATGGTGCTTATTGGTTCTTTCTACCATGAGATATGGTCACTTTTAGTGGTTCACTACCTTATTTTGGTCACATTTCATAAGGGTCAAAGTGACCTTGACCTTGATCATATGTGACCAAATGTGTCTCATGATGAAAGCATAACATGTGCCCCACATAATTTTTAAGTTTGAAACAGTTATCTCCCATAGTTCAGGGTCAAGGTCACTTCAAAATATGTATACAATCCAACTTTGAAGAGCTCCTGTGACCTTGACCTTGAAGCAAGGTAAACCAAACTGGTATCAAAAGATGGGGCTTACTTTGCCCTATATATCATATATAGGTGAGGTATTAAATCTCTAAAACTTCAGAGAAAATGTGAAAAATGTGAAAAATAGCTGTTTTTTAGACAACATTTATGGCCCCTGCGACCTTGAAGCAAGGTCAAGATGCTATGTATGTTTTTTGGGGCCTTGTCATCATACACCATCTTGCCAAATTTGGTACTGATAGACTGAATAGTGTCCAAGAAATATCCAACGTTAAAGTTTTCCGGACGGACGGTGGGGACGGACGGACGGACGACTCGGGTGAGTACATAGACTCACTTTTGCTTCGCATGTGAGTCAAAAAGGGGGAGGGTGGTAGGGGTGTCATAAATTGAGGGTCTTAAGAGGGGGGTTCCACTGTATTCACAATTTTTTGCTTGGCCTTTGGCTTTCATCCAAACTATGCAGGTGAAGATGGCAGACACCTACCTCCTCCTGCCCATCCCCACCGACAATCTTGCGCAGTTTGGGGGGAGGGCCAGCTGGATGTGGCTCGGACGAAGCGCCAGATGTGGCTGCTCGACGCTTCACAACCGACCCATCTGAAATAAAGATTACATTCATTTCAAAGTGATTAGCTCAAAAAACATGCAGAAACTGGGTGGGGGGGGGGGGGGGGAGGATGTCTTCATACCCCTTGACACACAGCTCAACTCAACATCAACAACACACAGAACAAACTGATAACAAATGAATCCTGGTGAATGGTGATACCTTGTCTACTGTCTAACCAAGAAACACAACCAGGGCTCCCCACGGGCACATCTACCAGAGGATCCCAGGATGCAAAAGAAGAGTACATGTGTACCCACATTGCAATACAAAGAAACACAACACGCTGCTTCTTTGACCTTGGCAAAGTTTCCCGGAGACCATCCCTCTCTGACATCAAGTTTCCCTAGAGCATCCCTGGGTCTCAGTTGAAAACTTGGTCATCAACCCTGGGGTCAGAAGGTCAGTGTCCCAGCTGAAAATATCGGTCACTGACCCGGGGTCACAAGGCCAGGATCTTTTTGGTTAAAAGGGCTAGCACACAGCTGTTGCAATGGCTTTGATCTCACTGCACACATCTGAGCAACAAAAGCAATTTCCACTCTGTACTTCCTTTGGCTTGCGTACAGTTCACCCGAAGCACCTTTGTGTGGATTTTTCTCACTTTTTACCTTTAAAGCGGGGGTTGTGTATTTGAAAATGAAGCCCCTTGTAATCCCGAAAATACAGTACAGCAGTCCCTCTCATGGAACGGACACCCTTGGGCCATAGCAAAACTGTCCGTACATTGCAGGTGTCCGGTCACGGTCACTCACACAGAGACACACAAACAACAGGATTGAGTCTATGATAATCATTTCTTGTGGCTACTAAACAATAACAATAAACTCCTAATACTTCTTTAAACGTTCTGTAAAAATGATTTGTATGAAAAGTGTTGAAAAGAAGAGATAAAATAAATCCTCAAGGCAGTGAACACACTCACCATGCACTGACATACGAAAGCAGCCACACAAACACAGCACAGAGGAGCGTGTGCAGATGCTTTGCAAGAATAAGCTTGAAAACCAGTTTGAATAAATAGCAGCAGATAGAGCTGCATGTCATAATCAAGTAATTTAATTTCTTCTTGTTTGGCTTTATTGACTGCATGCCGATCATGTGGCATGGCAGTGACTTTGCACTCTTCAATTGGAAATACACTGTACATAACACAGCTCCCACTCTCCCTCACTAATGCCTACCCCAAGCCGTGACAACTGATGCTTGGAAATTGTGTGGAAGAGTACACCTCTCTATTTCTCTCCAATGCTCTTCCTGCTGACATGCAGTGACACCGGACACCCCACAGAGTTTAGCCAGCTACCCCTCCACCCCTCCCCCCCCTCTTTCTCACTCCCTTCAGCCATGTACTGTTTGGGGCTGTGGCCAGAGAGGTCAGCTGCACTGTTCACTCAGAGCAAAACCAGTTGACTGTGTCGTAACTTTTGACAAAGCAAGACAACTGAAGGGTTCACAGATTAGGTAAACCGACTCACTGGTCAAGGCTGAGGGGAAACAAGAGTATCTTGTCAATGAAAGAGGTTACACACAGACACACGATGCTGAGAACTGTGGCCAGTTTTTCACTCTCTTTCGCTCAGGACCTTCATCGACTGTGGTTTCTGTTGTTTACGTCCAACAGACAAGAATAAAGAGCACAGTGCAGTTTCATGTTGGCATCTTCGCATGTACTCCACTCCTGACCAAAACGATGGGTACACGTGCACTCAAGTTATCAGTGACTGTCATCACGCCATTGCGGCTGTGATCTTTGTACCAAGAGCCGGACTGCTCTGTTATCGATTTTGTTGTGGTGAAAATTTGACGATGGTCTGTCCGTACATTGGAGGTATGACCTGCTGTTGGGACCGAAAATGAGTGTCCGCGTCCTCGTTTTGCAGGTGTCCGTTTAAGGGGGAGCAAATATAGAAGGAAAACACTCCGTGCGGAGCAAATGTGTCCGTACATGTCAGGTGTCCGCTCACGCCGGGGGCCGTACATTGCAGGGACTGCTGTATAGAAATAAGAGGGTGAGTAAAGAGAAGTCAATGCAACGCTTTTTTAAATGTATAAAAAACGCCAGAAACGCAACAACACAGTCACAGATATAAGAAAGAGGGCATGAACAATGAATTCCAAGCCAGAAACGAAACAATACGGTCACAGATACAAGAGAGATAAATCTCCCACCTTTCAGAGCCTTGGCAGCATTGTTGGTGGGGGTGGAGGGTGGTGTGCGAAGGTCGCTCTCCTTCAGAGTGGACGTGCCATTCATGATGAGCGTGCCTGTGGACAGTCGTGTCCGTATCTTGACCCCAGACGCCCCACTAGGTGTGTCTGAAAGAAAACCACAAGCCACAGCTATAAGTATAACCAGCTGAACAGGCTCCAGAGCTGAGGTGCACAAGAAAGTTACCACCCAAACGGGAGCCACCCGCAGTGTTGGATTAGTTGAAACTGAGATGTGTTGTGATTTCAACGAATCAGAACCCGAGGTTTGTTCTCTCCCCATTTGGGTGGCACCCACTTTCGGTTTGTGCATCTCAGCCCAGAACTTGAACATCCTGACTCATTCTCACAGATCCACCCATAACCACAACTATTGCAAGAAATCTTTAACTATAGATTCTGAACATTCAGATTCGTCATTGTTTGCAGGGAGTAGAAAACTGTGGGTGACTATTTTTCTTTGATCTACAGCGGTACCTACAATGTGTGGACCCTCCCATGAGAGGACACCTCTCCCTTAAAAGGACACCTTCTCTTGACCCTTTTGATATTATCACTACCAAAGTATACCTGTCATGAAAGGACACCTGCAATGTACCACACATGCAGGAACATGTCTGTAATTTGTATACTTGTGTTGTTATGCCAGCATTGCACCAGATTAACTAAACTCTCATCAGTGATGTCCATTCTATTGACGACTATGCATCTATCTTATTTTAGCTGCAATAATTGTGGGTATTTGATCTACTCAATCTGAGCTCCGACCTTCATGCTTTTCAGCGACCCCGCTTCGTCTCCTCCCCTCATCCTTCTCTGTGGGTGTGGCTGAAAGGACAAGTTGAAAACAATTATGTCACTGTTACAGTACTTTCGGGGCTATAGTATAAGGCGTAACTTTTCCCCCTCAACTTTGACCCCTGCGCCATATTAACCAGTATCACCTTGTGTGACTAAAGATGAGAGCACGTGTTACGATGTACCCACATCCCTATACAAAGCAACATAACAATCCCCCTGTAGTACTATGCCATGCATGTTTCTAATAATATGACCTTGGCAAAAGTTTCATCTCAGAGAACAAAGTCGCCAGTCTCATAGTTAATAACTCGGTCATTGACCCCAGGTCAGAAGGTTACTGTCTGTAAGCTAGGGCAGTCAGCTGGTCTCATTGACCCGAGGTCACAAGGCTAACCAGCTATTGGAGTACAGTGGCTTTGATCTTGCCGCACATCCAGGAACAAAAATACTTCCACTCCCAATCTGTATTTGGCTTGTGCCAAATATGCTGGAAGCGCCTATTGTGTGGATTTTTCTCATTTTAACCTTAAAAGTGGGAGTTGTGTCGCCTTTTACAACGAAGCGCCTTGTAGTTCCAAATATACAGTTGTTGATCATGAAATTGAGTCAATCACAAAGGTTCTGTCCTTCCTTCCTTCCTTTATTTCAGCACACAGTGACACACCAACATTGCACTCTGCAAGGAAAGCCGGCAGACCGTTGATTTTGGACATGTGTCCTTCTTCTTCTTCTGCGTTCGTGGGCTGAAACTCCCACGTACACTCGTGTTTTTGCACGAGTGGAATTTTACGTGTATGACCGTTTTTACCCCGCCACTTAGGCAGCCATACGCCGTTTTCGGAGGAAGCATGCGGTATGTTCGTGTTTCTATAACCCACCGAACTCTGACATGGTTTACAGGATCTTTTCCGTGCGCACTTGGTCTTGTGCTTGCGTCTACACACAAAGGGGGATAAGCCACTAGCAGGTCTGCACATAAGTTGACCTGGGAGATCGGAAAAATCTCCACACTTAACCCACCAGGCGGCCGCGGCCGGGATTCGAACCCTCGACCTTCCGATTAAGAGGCCGACGTCTTACCACCCCGCCACAGCGCCCGTCGTGGACATGTGTCCAAACTCCAAGTGTTCCAAAACTCTAGAGATCTGTCATTTACACGAGCTAGAAGCTATACAAAATAACAGCCTAAAATCACCTGTACAAAGCCGACTACCTTGTCCATGTTCTGTAAGGAAGTAGTGTAAATGTTGCACGAAAATCTGGACTTTTTATCACCTAATAAGGATTTACTGAAATGTTCAATTTACAAAAATAACTATTTTGTCATCAGCAAAAGAATTTTATACTAAAAGAAGTTTTTTTCAAGACAGCTTTCAATGCTCTGAACAAGGGTATACCTCTTTCTCGAAGCTGTCGCCTCGTTGTTGGCGTCTGGCTCATCTTGATTTTCTGAAAACAAACAATTGCACCTGTGATTAGTTACTGAACATTACAATGCTGAGATTATGAGCAGACAGTGGTGTGCACTACCGTATTCACATCTACCTGGTATTTTTCAACCACCGATTCAGCAATACCCATAATCCCAGGTTAGGAGGCAGAAACTAGGAAATTATGCATGTGATTATATGATCAAATTATAATACATGGGAAGCAGGACAAGTACTGAATTAGCATGCAGTGTTTTGATTATTGCAAAAACAATGCCCATCAGGTACTTTTTTTTTTTAAACCAGCCACTACAGAAACAGCTGTGTGTGCACTGATCTTGACTGCCGTTCAGTTGAAGGCTTGGTGTGTCAATAAGATTCCCATATCGTCATTGTAATAACCCTTCCTCTTTAAAGTCTGAGTCACAAATAAATCTTCCTATTTCGTTGTGAAGATTCACTCAAAGCAATCTTTCATCCTCTCCCTTTGGAATGTCATTTGTTGTGGTTGATTGTAAAAGCCATATATATTTATCAGTCTGTATGTTCTACATCTGACGCTTTCTTTCTTTCTTTATTTGGTGTTTAACGTCGTTTTCAACCACGAAGGTTATATCGCGACGGGGAAAGGGGATGGGATAGAGCCACTTGTCAATTGTTTCTTGTTCACAAAAGCACTTTCCTTTCTTTCTTTATTTGGTGTTTAACGTCGTTTTCAACCACGAAGGTTATATCGCGACAGGGAAAGGGGGGAGATGGCATAGAGCCACTTGTCAATTGTTTCTTGTTCACAAAAGCACTAATCAAAAAATTGCTCCAGGGGCTTGCAACGTAGTACAATATATGACCTTACTGGGAGAATGCAAGTTTCCAGTACAAAGGACTTAACATTTCTTACATACTGCTTGACTAAAATCTTTGCAAACATTGACTATATTCTATACAAGAAACACTTAACAAGGGTAAAAGGAGAAACAGAATCCGTTAGTCGCTTCTTACGACATGCTGGGGAGCATCGGGTAAATTCTTCCCCCTAACCCGCGGGGGGTACATCTGACGCTTACATTTGTAAATAATTGTAGCCGTTTGTACATGTATGCATTGACCTTTTCTTATTTCTCTTCAAACCATGTTGAGTGGGCAAGCTTTGTGCACAGCTATATTTGCTACACTCTGGGCTGGGGTGCATGAACCGAGAGTGGGTGCCACCCAAACGGGAAAGAACAAACCGCGGGGTCTAATTCGTTGAAATCACAACAAAACTCAATTTCAACCAATCCAACACTGCGGGTGGTTCTCACCCGGTTGGTAACTTTCTGGTGCACCCCGGCCCTGGTCTCTTCTGTCAGTTTCAAGGTTGCTCAACTTGCTGAGCTAGACTAATGATAGAAAGGTTTGAGTATCTTTTGATGATTCTTCCAGTTCAACATTATTTTTCAGGCCAACCAGTAACTTGCTATTAGTATTAATGTTGATTACATACATTGGGCTGTACATAATCATATTTAATCTAATTGATAGTGAAGGTCTTAGAGTTAGAGAACCTCTGAAAGTCCGCATTACATCGAAATGAGCACTCCGAAGATTATGTGTGGGTGAGGAATGTGCCTCCTGATAGCGAGAATATATGCAGTTCCATTTCCAGCTCTTATATTAATTCCGACCCGCTAAAGTTCCACTGAGGGAGTCTAACGACCGACTATACATCTGTGGGGAGCCCTGATACAAATCAACCATTCCTATCTCCGGCATGTTCACAGATATTCACAACAAACTTCACAATGTTGTTTCGTCACAATACCCTCAAAATAACCATATTTTGTGCTCCCAGTGAACAGAATAACAGTTTCAAGGAAAATGTCCACACTGAATTTATTTCACAAATCATGAGCATTTAGGTTTCTGTTAGTGAAACTAAAAGTATAGCTTTGTGACCAACAAACTTGTGAAATAGAAAGTAGGCTATCACTTTTAACTTCCAAGAACACATGCAGAACCTTTGCCCCTGCCTGCATGCTTTAAATGTTTCATTGACACACTCTTGGTGCCTCCACTCAAATGAATGCACAGTCATCAAGTAATCAACTGCACCTGTTGATAAAAACTCTGCCATAAAGCACTCTCTGAAAACTCACACACCCCACCCTGTTACCATGTGCCACTCAAAACGATCCACACATACCACAGCAGTCTAAACTCTGGAGCCTGAACACAACATGTCTGACCACCACTCTCTCAAGCTGGCGGGCTGCCTCTCTCTGTGTGTCTGCTGGCAAGGTGAAGGCCGTCTGTGTGATGCATACAACACACCACTCAGTCGCGGCAGTAAGAGGAGGGGGGGGGGGGGGGGGGCTGCTGAGAAGACAAAGGGGGGAATGCATGAAAAAGAGGGTGTCTCGTTTCCTGCCCGGCTTTCACGGACCCCAGCCAAGTGAACTCTGATTGGCCCCAACGCAGATAAAGGCTGAGTGTGGCGCTTATGCCTAGGGTAAAGCGTGTCACCGGTTAAGCCCCGCCCACTGTGAGGCGCTGTCAGGGATATTGTTGAAATGGGACCCAAACAAAGCTTGCAACTGTGGCCTTCAAAATTGAGTGGATACAATGCCATGTCTGTTGTGAACACACATACTGACTTCCTGTAAAAATTAACCTGTTTCAGATTGAAAAAAAAACCCACTCTCATAAACTGATGAAACTGGTTGACCATGTCAAATAGGTCTGAAACAGCAAAAAATTAACTGTCACCATTCCTCAACCTCTCAAAGGTTGCTTAATTACCAGAAGCTATCAAAGACTAAATACTCTGGGCATGGTTAAAGAAAAGATCTGTCTGTCTCTCTCTTTTTCTGTCTGTCTGTCTGTCTCTCTCACACACAGACAGACAGACAGACAGACACATACGCTTATCCAGTCCTACTTTACCAAAGATGAGCATACAACTGAAGATCAAGTTTGCCGCATCGCTGAAGCCAGGTGTCTTCCATTTCCTTCTTTAGTTGGTAACGTAATTGAGTATATATATATCATTTATATGTTCTATTTTTTGTTAGCTTTGTTTTTTAAAAATCACAATATGATGTAATGTACCTGTTTAAGAATAACAACAAATGACCTCAGAATCTTTTGCACAATAATAAATTCACTGTACATAAATTCCATAAACAAGTTGACACTAATATTATATTTGATGAACACATCAAATAATCTGATGTGCTATCAATTCAGCCAAAATAACATCTTTCTAAATACAGATATAAAACTGTCTTGATCAAGTCGACAAATCAAAACAAGTCGCGTAAGGCAAAAATACAACATTTAGTCAAGCTCAGTCGAACTCACAGAATGAAACTGAACGCACTGCATTTTTTCACAATGACCGTAGTCCGCCGCTTGTGCAAAACGGAGTGAAACTGACTGTAGTGTACCTCTCTTCGTTTTAACTTTCTGAGCGTGTTTTTAATCCGAACATATGGATTACAATTTTTTTTTTTAAAGAAGGGTGTGCGCCTTATGCGCTGTAGCGCCTTGTAACCCGGAAAATACGGTAATTGACTTTCATACAAGGAGTTAAGAATTGCTAATTTTTTACGAATTCATTTCAGTCTGACAAGCGTGGCCCTCAATCAGGCTCACATCAGGCCGGGTAGCTCAGTTGGTAGAGCACTGTACTTGTGATCCTAAGGTCGCAGGTTCGAATCCTGGCAGGGACGGACACGGGTCAACTTTATGTGCAGACTCAGAGACGGTATCCATGTCCCACCCCCGTGTCACCACAGTGGCACGTAAAAGACCTCGGTCATTCTGCCATAAGTGCAGGTGGCTGATTACACCTAAACACGCAGACACCTGGGTAGCGCGACTCAGTTGCTGCTAGCTTTCCACTGGGAGGAAGCGATCCGAACTTCCCAGCATTGGGATAATAGAAAATATAAAAACAAATAAAATCAGGTCCCGCACGTGAACAAATTACATCAAAAGCCTACATGGAAGTCAATTAGTCTCAGCGAGATGCAGAATTCTGTCTTTTTGGGGTACTTGTTGCGTAGAGTTAGAGCATATGCAGCAATGCTGTGACTCATGCACTGCACCAAAATAAAACAACAGAAACTCAGGACAGATAACCCTTGCAGGGCCTCAGATGAATGGCAACAGATTCAGTCCACCTGTCTAACTGCTAGGAAAACATGTTGCTATTGCCCATGTCAAGGTCACACATCTAAAGAAAGACTAGCGAGGTATATCAACACAAACTTGAGTTAAGACACTTTCAGAATTAATAACAAGAACCTGAGCAGTTACATAATGTTACCATACTTCTGCAAAACTGTGACATTGACAGCATTGTAAGCCAGCTTATCTTTCTGAGCAGTACTTAGCCCTCTTAGTATGACCCATAATCTGAATAACACAATAAGTTCATCCATGTATTTTTAGGTCACAGTCAAACTATTTTTTTATTTTCAAGATTGTAGCACAGTGACTATTTGATTTATTAGCCAACTGCTATACATGTTGTCAACCACTCTGGTCCTATGATAATTAAATGCGTTTGCTAGATTACAAGATCCTGGATTTAACGATTTTTATCTGCTTCCACAAATGTGTATCAATTAAGACTAAATAAAATATGACGACGAATGGAATCGGGACTCCTGACACAGGAGAGTTGCAAAGACCACCGCTTGTGGATTTAAATCCATTTAATTACTCAGCATAGTTAGAAAGCACTTTCCAGAAAATCATTATATTTACAGGGGTATCTAAATTTCAGCACAGCGAATGTTCCTTGAACTTTTTACGGTCTAATACGCCAGAAAAATGCTCAAAATTGCTCCTTAGATAATAGGCCATTTAACTTTTAATGCCTTGATGCAAAGTCCTGACTTTGTAAAAGATTTGCCTCACCATCTCAGATATGGCCAGGCTTTTCACCTAATGTCAATAAGAAGCTACCAGTAGATTTTGAAAAGTCCCCCCCCCCCCCCCCCCCAAAAAAAAAAAATGTGGCTATTCTGTTCAATATTTGTGTAGCTTTATCGTTCATGTACACAGGATTCTTTCTTTATTTGGTGTTTAACGTCGTTTTCAACCACGAAGGTTATATCGCGACGGGGGAAGGGGGGAGGTGGGATAGAGCCACTTGTCAATTGTTTCTTGTTCACAAAAGCACTAATCAAAAAATTGCTCCAGGGGCTTGCAACATAGTACAATATATTACCTTACTGGGAGAATCAAAAATTTTAGTAATAAATTTTGATTTGATTAATATACTTACCCAACTCACATATAGCAATTAACCCATAGTTCAGTGCTGATACCGCTGTACGCGTCCCCTTGGTAACAAGGAAGACGCCTCTAAAAAAGAGTGACCGAGACCCGTAAGGGTGTCTAGGCCAGCCCGAAAGCGAGGCTGCCTTCCATATGCGAGCGCATATGCCACCAACTTGTCATTCCACACGAAGCCCAACTCACTTCTTTTTCAGACCCAAATACCCCCCACAGCGGGGAGGCGGGAGGGAATAAACGATGTGAGTTGGGTAAGTATATTAATCAAATGAAAATTTATTACTAAAATTTTTGATTAAATTACATATCTTACCCAACTCACATATAGCAGATTGCTACTATAGGAGGAGGGTAATCACCAACTTAAGACCGCAGAACCTACCCTGCAGCCACAAGAGCCGGCAAAGCCGAATTGCCATCTTGCCGCCTTGCAGCAACGTCTCTCAAGTAGAAATTGAAGAAAACATCTTCAGATTTCCCATAAGCCTCCGCAAGGACCTCTGAAAGGCGCCCTGAGCGAAGCACAGACAAACAAGGCGTCCAAGCTCTAGCTTCATGAGTCCTGGCTGTTGTGAGCGGAAACACCGCTCTGACATCGCCTGACTGGCTCTGCCACCATGCGTAGGCTTGCTTAATGGTCATTGACAACCACTTAGTCAAGGTAACCTTCGAGATATCCTTCCCACACACCGTGTTGAGGGATATGAACAATAACTTTGAGTTTCTGAGCGAATCAGTGAAGACCTAGACAGCTAGGTAGCTGCCTAAAGCCCTGACAGGGCAATTTGACAGATTAGGGTCTCCAGGAGCGAGTATATCGCTCAAGGGGCGAATACAAATGCGAGAAGAAGATTGTTCAGACTTTTGGTTTCTAGCGAGAAAATTAGGCCTGAATCTCAAGGAGTAGGAGCCATCCCTCTCCAGAGAAATATCTTTAGCGAGACCGGACAGAGAGAGCACTTCGCTACCGCGCCCAAAATAATGCAACAGTCCCTCCAGGTAAGATTGACTTCAAAAAGTCATTACCTCTAACAAAGTTGATAGATATTCTTTCTATCTTTAACCGATGTTTAACGTAGTTTCTAACCGTTCAAGGTTAAAAAGCGACGGATTTGATAGATAAGAAAACGAGCCTTTAGATTCAATGATCTGAAAAGATTTGTGCGAGTCGGAAAAAACCTCCGAAACTTGAAAAGTTCAATTGGCTAAATATGGCTCTAGAGGAGCCAGATTATTGCTAAAAAGTTTGAATTGTGAATCGAAGCTGGTTTCTCCAGTTTCTGCTTATTTGCCAGAGATTTTGAAAGAAACCTAAGTGCCATAGATCAGTCTTTCTCCAAAAAACTGTCTATAGCAAACCTAGCCAGAAAATACACTTACTCCCGCTTCTCACAGAAGCTACTAGAGTAACCATGGCCGCTTTCCGTGATGATCAGCAAGGCTAGTTTTGTTAAAAGCCAAAGAATCCAATCTCAATAGCTCCAAAACTAGAAGCAAAGCCCAAGAAAGGACTGGGGCCTAAAGCAGGCTCTCTTAAACGTGCTGGTTAAAAAGCCACCACGAGAAAATTTGCACTGAGCTGTTTCAGTGTAACTGATACCACATAATGTCTAAACACAAAACGTGGGAGAAGAATCGGAAAGCCAGAAAAGGTGGATCGCCACCTGCATTGAACAAAGAGAGGAGGAGTTCTTTCCGTTAACAAATACGCCCTTTGTTCCAAGCCAGTCACCGTGACAAGAAAACGAAGGAGCTAAACCCCTATAAGAACTCTGAGCTAAGTCCAGAGTTGAGGCAAAAAGCCCCTGAGCATCTCGAAAATACCCTTACAGTAGACACCCCTGTGATTCAAGTGTGAGAAAAAACGGTGCCCTCTTGCCAGCCTTACGAGGTCTGGCAACCAAGATTGAACGGGCCCATACTGAGAGACCGGCGGGCCGCTCAAAGTCAAGTCAAAAGTATTGACCTTCCATGCTCTAGGATCCAGAAACAAGGAGCTAAACCTAAGCAAAAGGCGATAGTACCAAAAGGCAAAAGCTTCTATCGGCGGCTTCTCTCATTCACCCAAAGAAGCAAAAGCGCGTGGTGAGATAGAGTCCACTCCGAGTGGGCATTCAAGACAGACAGACTTAGCGAGTCCGTTATGTCCTTGAGCCTCCCATGAAGGTACTTTACAGCTACAAAGAACTCGTAATGGTAAAACCACAACAGAACCTATCATGATCCATGCGGAAACGATAGGGAGTGAGAAACCCCCTTTTCCTTGATGAGAAAAGCACCACTGTGGTGTCGTCTGTTTGAAACAACACACGTTCCAGCCCCTTTAATCGATTGCTTAACGCCCAGCCGACCAGAAAGGGCCATAACAAAGCTGAGCTGCCTTGAACATCTAATGTGTTCCAGCCCTGCACTCCAAGACTCACCTGAAGCAAAGGACTTCAATAAAGAGCCGCTTACACAATCTCCTCAAAGAGATAAAAAATGGCCAAACAATCGATTGACTTTAAAAATAAATCAGAACTCTGAAGCTCTGACATCAACAAAAAACAGCCACTTCCGATCTAATTTGTGAATCAAAAAGCGGAAGTAACCAACCAACGATCCCTGTAAGATACCCAAAAGGGAGGCACCAGTGAATCCCTCCAAAAACAGAAAGGCCTAATCCCCCTTAGCCATAGTGGAAAACACAAAGGCGAAAAGGAGAGTGATGCCAAGCACTAACTTTCATTAGACATAACTGTCGGAAGTGCAAGAGAAAGCGTGCTTTGTGTGCCCAGCAACACCCACCGCAACCTGCCCCAGGGCAGGAGCGGTGGATATTTGACACAGCCATGCCGCGAAAGCGAGGGTATGGAGACAAAAGGTAAAGTCAAGAAAGGCGAGCCTGAAGCTTTTCTTTGAAAATGAGCAAAAGCCAAAGCCTGCCGGCGCTTTCCTTTTGCAGTGAGCTTCCCTTTGTTAGGGAAGAATCCGCGTACATAGACGCGGACTCGCAAAGAGAACCTTCAAGCAAAGAAGAAAAGAAAGTCTCAACAAAAGAACAATACTTTGAGAAAGAGACAGGCGAACAGCGAAGCTACATATTACGTATCCGAGTCCTGTCGGAACACCAAGATATCCAGATAGGACGTAACCGCACAAGAGAGAGAACAAAAGCAAGTCTTGTTCAAAGGCGATATTCGTAAAGAAAGTGCGGACACAATCTACCACAGCCAGGAGATCCTTGTCCTAACAAACGGACAGTTTCTCCTTGCTATCACATCCAGATGGATGTTCGCCAACCCCGGGGAACCCGGGGGCGGTTCCGTATAAAGAACAAAAGAAAAACTAAGTTCTCAGGCTTGGAGTTAACCGAAGCTTACGGATAGCGCTCAGCGAGTGACGCGCTACTTGCACAGGTTACGCAAGCTAAGACACCACCGCCTCCGGTGCTTAGCCGAGCGTTGCCTACAAAAAGAGTGGTGACAAAGGAGATTCAAAATTGAAACCCTCCGCAAGTCCACGACCCCGACAGAGGATCTAAAAACATAACCTTCAAAGATCTTCCTTAGAAGGCTCAACTCAGCTGAAAATGACACAAACAGTATGAGATATCAACGAAGGCCGAAGTGGGGCAAAAACATCGTTTGGGATAGATCCCAAAAAAGATGGAGGAGAAACGGCAGATGACGATGCTACCGCTAACCCTCCAGGGAAATAGCGTGTAGTAACTTCTGCTGTCAGCGACAACAAAGATCGCAGCTACGCTGAAATCCTTCTCATAATGTTCGGTAGTATCCTAACGATCATCGAAAGGATGAGAACCAGAAACCAATCCCGATGAGGCCACACTTGCCAAAAACCGGGAAAGGATTGGAAAAATTCCCAAAAACCGGAACTCCGTGAACGGATCCCCCATCCACCTGCCAGCTAACAACTGGAAGAGGAAAAGGATGCAGCCTGTATAGCAGCAGAGGAAACGCAAAAGCGGACCCTGAAGCCGAAGGCTGATGAGTGCCGACTACCAACACCAAAGTGTTAACGGTAGAAGGCTATACCATCTTGAAACCGGAACACACGGCCGCAAAAGCGGGAGTGAAACCAGCCGTGGATTGGTAAGCAACAGAACCGACCGGATGCATAGAAAAGCACCGAAAGATCCTGTTGTATCTTGAAGCCACCCCAGCTGCCAAAGCCACCGCATCTGACAGCCTTCGCCGCAAAAGAATCCAGTACCTTTAGCCTGATAGGCGGCACCATCATCCAGGTAGCCGTCGTGCTCTACCGTGCACTCCGGAAGCTGGTCACCGTACTGACTAACAGAGTCAAGCCCGGAACCAGCCCTACTACCACCAACTTCCTGCCCCCTGGGCGGAAGCAGAAGCCTTTCAACCTGGCCACTGTCTACTGACGTGGCGGGAAGCATAGGAACTTCTGTTCGCTTGTCAGGGCTCCTAGCACCCACTGACGAACCGACTAAGCGGCGGATGTCAGCAGATGGGTTGGAACTTTCGCCTGGGCTTTCACCAGAGGCTACTTTCTCAAGACAACGCTCTACACTTTCGCTGGAGAACCCAGCTACTCGTGTAGTCCACATACCTTGTGCGTAAGACGGAACACCGGAAGGTGAACCACCAGACGCCGGAAACCGTGAGCTCCCATCCTGAGAGGCAGCATGTATCCGCCCTCGAAACAGTAGCAGAAGGGGACGAACGAACCCTGGCCAGCGACGAAGCATCCGCAACCCCGGCCGGAAGTGCACGTAGCTCTGCCTTTGTTGACGACATTCCGGCCGCCAAAGCAGACACCTGTGAGCTTAAAGACAAAAGCAAAGAGGCCACGTCTGCGGACGCAAGCCCAGTAACTACAGGCGAGGCATCCCCTACACATGCTTATCACCAAGCACGGACTTATTCGTAGGCTTAGCCAACAAACTGGAAGTTCCGGGCAAGCAAACAACAACATCAATACATTTCTTAGATTCCGTATCCAACAGAGACACGGACGCTTGTCCGGGCGCTTTAGATTTACTAGACCTTTTAGGAGAGGGCAAAGCAGCTACCTGCTTAGGCGTTGACCTCTTCCCGTTCGCATTGTCGGCCATGACAAAAACAACTCACAAACAAATTTTGAGAAAATTTTTGCAAGTCCAAAACGAAGCCAACAATGCCGCCAAAATCAAGGTAAAACATGGAAAGATCTCACCTCAACAACAATGCGAAGTCCGGAGACAAGAAGAAACCAAGAGGAACACAAACCCGGTCGGGAAGACCGAGAAAGTAGGCTGCAAACAGCCGGAGCGTACAACATGCGACCAGTTCAACTGAGCGCTGAGAGTAGAAATGACAAGTTGGTGGCATATGCGCGCGCATATGGAAGGCAGCCTCGCTTTCGGGCTGGCCTAGACACCCTTACGGGTCTCGGTCACTCTTTTTTAGAGGCGTCTTCCTTGTTACCAAGGGGACGCGTACAGCGGTATCAGCACTGAACTATGGGTTAATTGCTATATGTGAGTTGGGTAAGATATGTAATTTAATGCAAGTTTCCAGTACAAAGGACTTAACATTTCTTACATACTGCTTGACTAAAATCTTTACAAACATTGACTATATTCTATACAAGAAACACTTAACAAGGGTAAAAGGAGAAACAGAATCCGTTAGTCGCCTCTTACGACATGCTGGGGAGCATCGGGTAAATTCTTCCTCCTAACCCGCGGGGGGGGGGGGGGGGGGGGGGGATTTTTTACTTACTTCCGATTAAAACTGTATAGTTGCATTCTATGTCTTATATTTTCAAATGATTTAAATGAAACACCCAAAGCGGCGACTTTGCTGGTATCGATATTTTGAAGAAACAAAAATACGTCATCACTACATAAATACGAACAACGTGACGTCATTTTAATTGACGTCAAAATCTGTATGATTACCTTACCTTTCCAATGATATGCCGTTAAAGAATGTCAGATAAGCGGTTCAACTTCTATGCCCGCTTAATGAACCCAACCCTCTAAACGGGAATAGTAAGCACAAAGAAGGAAAATACGCACACAAAACCACGTTTTTCTCAAAAGCGGTATAACGAAAAGCCCCAAGACTCTAGATTTAGAATACTATCGTTAACATCTGTCAAAAAAGTGTGGTAGCAACCCCAACCCCGTCGGGTTGACCCAAGTGGTCACTGGCCGACAGACTATATTACCTTACTGGGAGAATGCAAGTTTCCAGTCTTACATACTGCTTGACTAAAAATCTTTACAAAACTTGACTATATTCTATGAGGGGGGCCATGCTTTACCACGTGCACCGGGAATGGGCTTTTTGGACGTAACGTGCATGGGAATGGGGAAATTCTCGTAGCGTGCACCGTGCACAGAGGTCCGGCGTGCACCGTGCATGGAGCTTTTTCGTAACGTGCACCGTGGATCACCGTGCATGGCACTTTTGGCCTCAACGTGCACGTCCACAGACCCCCCCCCCCCCTCTTCTAAACAAGAAACACTTAACAAGGGTAAAAGAAGAAACAGAATCCGTTAGTCGCCTCTTACGACATGCTGGGGAGCATCGGGTAAATTCTTCCCCCTAACCCGCGGGGGGGAGAATAATAATCATCAGCCAAAGATCAAAGTCTCATCTAATTCTAAATCTAATTTACATGCAAGGAATTTTGGGAGAGCAATGATGGGGCTGAACAAAAACCAGCTGCATAAATAGATGTGTCATTTAGATGGTGTAAGAATAACCAAGAAGTTTTGTGACTGGCACAGGCTGTGCTGGAAAGGTTTGATACAGTCGAACCTGTCTAAAGAGCCCACCCAAGGGACTGAGCTAAAGTGATCTCTTTTGACAGGTGGTCTTTATGGACAGGTTCGCCATTTGGCAAACACCCAACTTCCTAAATACATATGGAACGTATGTTGATTAATTAAGAACGCGAACACTGAAGCAGGAAAAGTGTTCTTTATTAAGCATATCTGACTATCGTCGTGTGCACAAGTTTGTTTTCTTTTTTTCTTTAACGTTTTTTGTCTTATCCTTCAGGCAGGTATTGGCTTGGTTTTGATGTCAGCGCAGTTAAAAGATGTTCGACATCCTCTCATTATTCATCTGAACAATTGCTGTTTATTGGGGATGGGCAGTGCGGCTGTATTGAATCAAGAGTTCTGGTTGCAAACAATGGAACAAGCTTGCTTCATCGCCTCCGTCGTCTACCACCCACTTAGTCATGGTTGTTGCTTCACTGCTTTCTTTTTCAGCCATGCGGAGGAAGGATAGGAACAACCAGTCTCTTATCATATTCAAAGAGAACTGCCAGTTTCTCGTCACAGGCAAGTGATCTGATAGCAGTTAGCGGTTTAGATGTCCGGGGGCTTGCATATCACTGAAGAAAAATGTGTTGCGAGGATGTTTTCTTTAGGAAGATGAGGTGGGCAGAGGGAGGGGGTCGGGCAGAGGGAGGGGGTGTGACTGTCAAGTCCTCATGAGATCAGTCAGACAATAAAATTGCCATGGCCCATACTTGACCTTATGTTCACCTGCACAAAAAAGCAGAGGTGGATAGGATTGTTCTGCCATGTAATGTGAAGTGGGTTTGTTACCACAGGTAGAAAAGACGCCAGGCGGTCTTCCACGACAGGTAGGCCCGGGTAGCTCAGGTGGTAGAGCACTGGACTTGTGATCGAAAGGTCGCTGGTTCGAATCCGGGCCGGGACGAACACGGGTCAACTTTATGTGCAGACCCAGAGACGGTATCCATCTCCCACCCCCGTGTCACCACAATGGCACGTTAAAGATCTTGGTCATTCTACCATAAGCGCAGATGGCTGATACCACCTAAACACGCATACATCAAAAGCCGTGAGGGCGTAAAAACTCGAATCGTATAAACCAATTCATGTCCAATATAGGCAATTAAGACCTGACGGACAATAAGCCCGTTAAAATTTACTTTTTTTCCACGACAGGTTGAAACTATTACTTGGGACCGAAACCCGAGTGGTCTTTGGTCTCGACGGCAGTCTTACCTTTTCAAACAGCTGTAGAGAAGGCACCAATGACCAGGAGGAGCTGCATTGGTAGAGGTATCAAAGGCTTCAGCAGATCGTCAGTAGAGAATCACTTAAAACTTTCTTGAAATGCTTTTTTATTTGTTCTGAAAAGAAGAAACAAGTTATGTAGTGGAGCCAAAACTGCACCGACGACCACCCCTCAATAACCACCACCAGCAAGCCACAATCACCCTGGTAAGTTAAAAAAACAAACTATTTTTGGGACTATAAGGCGCTTTGTTATATTGGGCGCAACCCCCACTTTTGAGGTAAAATTGGCAAAAAACATCACATTAGGCGCTTCGCACATCAAAGGAAGTGATAGCAATCAACTGCTAGTGTGTGATAGGGTTTATGTCCGTCTGTAGATGTTATTTTTTTCTGTTAGTCCTGTGTTGACAACTCTTCGACAAGCACTTAAAACTGTACCCAGGGGATACGCGCGATATAAGCTTCTTATTGATTGATTGATTGATATTTAGTACCACCTTAGGTCAGTCCCTGGGGAGGTTGTAAACAAGTTTTGCTGTAGTGATAATATCACCTGAGCTGAGTTCAGGTTTGTCTTCACCCTATATTCCCTTTACCTCTTATACCTCAACAGGCCTCCCCAAATGTAATAAGTTGTATCTATCATCTATTGATTATACTTGCCATACCTACACCAGAAGTTGTAATGATTTATTTATTGAATCCAAAAAAAGTTCTGCAGGCATGGGAATTGAAAAAAGTAAAAAAGGCTGAAAATGTGTAAGTAATGGCAAAGTCGACGGCGCGAAGCGCCTAGCCCTGCTAGGGGAGTTCGGGGGCATGTCCCCCCGGATTTTTTTTATCCAAAGAACCCAATTGGTGCAATTTGGTGTCATCTAAACTCCAAGTTTGCCATTAAATTTAGTTTTTAGAACCATTTTTGCCTCCCCCATTTATTTTTCCGGCTGACACTTTTGCTTTTTCGGCGGAACAAAAAATAAATTCGGCGGAAATTTGTCTTTCGGCGGACAATTCCCATGCCTGGTTCTGCTAATGTAAAGAAATTTGTCAAGTAAAAGGCATTAATAAGCCTATCTGGAGTTCTAGTTTACAAGGTTTTTGCTAGTCCCAAGCCCAGGGGAGTTATGTATGAGTGGCGTCGAAACGTTTAGGCAGCATGTATACAGCGAGTGACGCCTACCACGAGGTATAGGGTATGCACGAGTGGCAACTACACGCATGTACCGCCGACACTGGCGACTAAATTTAGACGTGCTCCGGAGGTCGTCTAAATGGTTCACACGCCGACTTCAGCGAACAAAATGGCCATTTTCAAGGTTTTTCACCATCAAAGTCGACGAGTTTTACGCCGTAATCGTTGTTTTTTAAACAGAACCCAATCGTTGGAAGTGCTGGACAAAAAAGAGAAATTTTTGCGAGCTTCATTTCCCTTGTCATATTATTTTGGAACCGACGCCGATAAGATTAGCAAAGACATCTTATACTGTTCAAAAAAAGAAACGCATAGCTTGTAATATTTGGTTAATTTAGTTATATGGCTACAAGGATATCCACCAAACTGCAGAAAATGTTTATCTGGTCGTCGACCTTTCGTCCATTGCCACAAGTGAGCTCTGCACGTGACGCATGCGTTATCAGTGGCTACAATGTCAAAATTGCTCATTTGGCATGACCACTCGTCATGCTTCAGTGTAATCTCGTGAAACTCGGGGAATATTGAGCTCTCACCATGTCTTCCAAAACCCATAAAAGCGGATTGTTCGCCACAAAGAAATCAGACGACAATTCAGCGACGAAAGATGGCACGATTGAGCAGAGAAGACCGCCAAATTGCATTGGGTCGTTTACAAGCAGGCCAAAGTCAAAGTGCAATCACCAGGCACTTCCACGTGTCCCAGAGCACCATCAGTAGACTGTGGGTCAGGTTTCAAGCCACTGGCTCCGTTGCTGACTTGCCACGAGCGGGAAGACCAAGGGCGACAACTGCTGCTCACGACCGCTTCATACGGCTCCGCCACCTCCGGAATCGTTTCCTGTCGGCCTCATCTTCTGTCCAGGCTCTCCCCGGGCCACACCGATTATCGGACCAGACCGTGCGGAACCGCCTGCATGAAGCTGGTTTGAGAGCTCGCAGACCTCACAGAGGAGCTGTCCTCACCCGCCGCCATCGCCAGAACCGAGTGCAGTGGGGCAACCAGCACCTTCGCTGGACCGTCCGGAATCACTGGAGACACGTGTGGTTCAGCGACGAGTCCTACTTCCTGCTCCGGCGACATGATGGTCGGAGGAGGGTCTACCGGAGAGTAAACGAACGTTACGCGCCCAACTGTGTGGATGAGGCACCCGTTCATGGTGGTGGAGGCGTCATGGTGTGGGGGGCGATCAATACCGCTGGAAGGAGCACCCTGGTGCACGTCCAAGGGCGCATAACTGCCCAGCGATACGTGGAGGAAATTCTGCGCCCACACGCCCTTCCTCTTCTGTCTGACCAGGATGCCATATTCCAGCAGGACAACGCTCGCCCGCACACAGCACGACTCACCACCCAGTTCCTCACCGACCACCATGTCCAGGTGCTTCCCTGGCCATCCATGTCGCCAGACATGAACCCGATAGAACACCTCTGGGATGAATTGGACAGACGTGTGCGCAGGCGAGAAGAAGCGCCGGCAAATCACCGCGATCTATTGCAGGCACTTCAGGAGGAGTGGGACACCATCCCACAGCAAGATATCCGGCATCTGATCCAGTCCATGCCCAGAAGGTGCCGGGCAGTTGTTGCTGCTCATGGCAGTCACACCCCCTACTGACTTGACAGCCTCGGCACCCAATCGTATTGATTGACTGATTGATTTGAAGATGCAAATGAACTGTGTGTGCATTCAACTGTGTCCATACCAAATTTCAAACAAATAATCTAAATATTGGATTTTCTGTTAATTTTTTCGAAAAATAAAACAAATTTGGCAAGTAGCAACTATGCGTTTCTTTTTTTGAACAGTATAGATTCGTTTCAGCGCAAAGTAGCACTGACCCATGTTTCACTGGTGCCGTTTTTGACTTTCAGCGTTTACGCAACAGGCACCCTCTTGCTCGTTTCATCTTTTGCGCTTCCATTTCTCCATGCTCTCCGTCTCTGAATAGTCTAACTCGCCGCGCGAGGAAGCTGGATGATGTTGTCAAATGACCCTAGCGCATGCGCAAAGGAAGGAATTCCTCGTTATAAAAATAGATTGACTGGTGACCTTGCTTTGCACGGCAACTTGAAAGTCGGCCGTCAAGTCGTCATCCGTGCATACCGACTGAGTGCCTGCGGTAGGCGGCAACTTGCAAGTCATGACTTCGCTGTACACGGCACCCATACATAACTCCCCAGGTAAAGTGGTGATGATTGAGCGAAGGGCTTACAAACCCTTCTCGTTAAAAAAGTTCATTGTTACAAAAACCAACACCAGGAGATCATTGATGGTGTGGACTAATTTATGCACTGAGCCCTGTGCGGTTGATCGCTGAAGCGTAACATCATTGTGCCATTTAGTGATCGTAAAAAGGTCAACATCGCCATATGCCACACAATGCCAAAATCGATTTTAGAACATGTTCTGTTCTCAAAACACACAACTGGGCTGCAGGAAATGTCATTGCTTGGTACGAGACGTAATCATTGCCAACATGATTGATGGTGATGGACTAGCTGCATCATACACAGCTCTGTGCGGTTGATCGCTGAGCATGACGTCATTGACTCATATGGTGAGCTGGCCCGCTATGCAAGAATTAAACACCATTGGTTGATACCAAAAACGTCACTGGTCGTAAAACAGCCGTGAACAGCCCATCCGATTGCAATTTTTTTCTCGTGTAGCGATCACCTTCAAGGCACGCTCGCCTACTATCGCCAAATCCTAGCATTCCTCGTGGAGAGAATTTTTCAAGAAACGCTACTTCCTCGCCCCACTTGCCAAATCTCAGGTCAAAGAAGGGGGGGGGGGGGGGTGGACGGGCAATAGGTCAAATTTGCCACACGCTGCGCAATACCATGACAGATTTTCGAACATGTACGTGTTCTTCAAACGCCCAACTGGACAGCAGGAATTGTCATCGCTCCGTCACATGCACCCCTGCCAGGTAGGCACTGCATGCTGTTAAAAAAATAACAGTTTTCCCTAAGAACCCCTGAAAAGCAGTACTTGAAATATGCATGGCATTGGCAGTGTTTTTGACTCTGCTTCCAATGGAAAGGGTCAGAGATATAAATAATTATTATTATATATAGCTATGATCAGCGTACTAGACAGTTGAAATGGCATTGCAGAACGTGGCGGGCAGCTGTCACCTCAATTACACAGCAAGCTACTTCAGCTCCCGAAAAATGGCGGCTTCTTTTTACTCTGGGGAGTCCGATCGAGTGTGTCCGAAGTTTGACAGGGTGCCTAGTTCCAGTGATGATCGTGGGAATTTGAGGCATCTTCAAACTAATGACATAATACCAACTCATGGTCAGTTCCATGATGAAAAAAACCCAGAAAATCGGCGAGCTATTGCAAAATTTCATTCTGAATCAATCGCATGAACGTGATATTACCAAAGTGCGTTGTTTTGGTGTGTTCTTCTTTGGAAGCATGCAGTTTCCGTTCCATGTTTCAGTAGTGGCCTAGTCCCGCCTTCTTTCTAGTTAGCCAATCGAAATTCATGTTTCATGCTTTCACTTCGGCATAACAATATAGTGGATCAAACTGAAGCTTAGATCGAAGTTGGAATAAAAACATGTTCATTCACAAGCGACCTCTGAGCAGCAACCTAAATGAAATAAAAAAAACACACGCAAAAAGAAAAGAAAAAGAAAATAAATGGAAATGAAAAATGAATATCTAATAACATGCTTATTTTCCTGTGTTTTTATGTCTTTTTCAATCAATCAATCAATATGAGGCTTATATTGCGCGTATTCCGTGGGTACAGTTCTAAGCGCAGGGATTTATTTATATTTTATTTTATTTTTTTATTTTTATGCAATTTATATTGCGCACATATTCAAGGCGCAGGGATTTATTTATGTCGTGTGAGATGGAATTTTTTTCACACAATACATCACGCATTCACATAGGCCAGCAGATCGCAGCCATTTCGGCGCATATCCTACTTTTCACGGCCTATTATTCCAAGTCACACAGGTACTTTGGTGGACATTTTTATCGATGCCTATACAATTTTGCCAGGAAAGACCCTTTTGTCAATCGTGGGATTTTTAACGTGCACACCCCAATGTAGTGTACACAAAGGGACCTCGGTTTTTCGTCTCATCCGAAAGACTAGCACTTGAACCCACCACCTAGGTTAGGAAAGGGGGGGGGAGAAAATTGCTAACGCCCTGACCCAGGGTCGAACTCGCAACCTCTCGCTTCCGAGCGCAAGTGCGTTACCACTCGGCCACCCAGTCCACACTTTTTCTTATATACGTTATGTCCATTTTTTCAATCATCTTTTGTGCCATGATTTATGCAGATTATTTGTTTCATATTAGGTTGGAAACCTTGCTAGAATTTTAGGTACGTTACCTCTTCTATAACACAGAGCTTGTTTTACACAACTGCAAGAAAAGCCTGTCATCATAATTAAAAACAACTAATCAAACACTTGTTTATCAGTGTATTATATTCTTGTCTTACAGTGTTCATCTCCTCGGGCGTCAGTGCTGTCCAATTTCCCTATCTTTCTTTGTTTGTTTATAATCCTTTCTTTGTTATTCATCCTCTCAGTCTTCTTTCAATCCCATCTTATTCCCTGTGTTATTTTTTGTTTAATGCATTCAAGCAGAAAGGGAAAACAAACACTTGTAGACAAGCTTCTTATCAGTTTCTCATTTGAAGGAGGCTTGGGTGCGCGTAAATATACAGCTATGATCAGAGTACACATTACAATCTCTGATGTTCCAAGTTATGTAGTGTACGTACGCCCACGCTAACTTCAAATCCAAAACCGGATCCATATTTCTGCATAAAGCGATCTCAATAGGCGAAAGCTACTTCCTTTCCCAAGCCAGCGGCTACCGTGTCCACATCACCGGTTTGAGACAACTGCTGAAAATGGCACCCCGAAGGAACAAGGGCACCAAGAATCCACCAATCTTCAGCCATGAGTTCTTGATCCAGAACCATGCCGACATTGTGTCATGTGTGGCAATGGTGTTTGTGATCGGTCTCATGTTTCAGGTACCTGCAAGTTTGTCTGTCACATGTTGAAAACAAGAACGTGTAACATTGTGCAGCCGTGTTCTTACTCCATCCATATGTCCTTGTTTTTTTCGTAACTCCCACGACTGTCGAGGCCGTCTGTACTTCAGAGTTTGCGGAAGATTTCCATTCAGAAGTAGTACAAAGTGATCATGCAGATAAATATATATCATTATATGCGATCTTCATTGTGCAGGGTTAGAAAATCACAGAAATGAACTCAAATCTGAAAGTACCGTATACATCACGTAGTGTATGTTTGACATGCGTAAAAATGAAGGGATCTGGCGCTACAACAGATTTTCATCCGTAAATGTAACCATAACTGTAGACTAGTGACTCTAGTAAGATATTCCCCAGGGTGTTTTGTGGAGAGAGATCCCAAGCGACTGGTAAAATTAGACTGGGAGTTTGGGGATGGATGGTGGTAATGATGATACTGCTAGCAGAAGCATGCATGTTGAAGCACATACATGTATGTTCAAGAGAGTGTTACACACAAAATTCACATTTTAATGCATGTTTTTCTCCTGTACTAAGATTGTAGACTTATTTTATTATGCAGCACATTTTAATGGTCAAACTATAAGGACTTTAATATAAGTCTTTAATGACATGCAGAAACTGATCGACTTAACAGCTGTCACTATCAATATGGGTCGAGAGCAGATGTATTATTGCTCTATAAGGGTCAGAATTGGCGGCTTCAGTTCTACCTGTAATGGCCAATTCCGCAATGAGCAGGACCCGAAAAGGGATGACTCCCATACAGAACAGGCAATGCTTGTTTAGCAATCACTAGTTTATCATGCATAAGTGTCTGACATCAATCAAAGCACTATTTTTTGTTTGGCACTGAGTTGCATTGCATGAAACTTCGTTAAAAATAAGTCTAGCCTTATTTTAATTGTCACAAACTCTCAGTTCACAGATGATTGAATAGACCTATAAGGACACCCAAACAAGCACTGTCTGTTTTGTATGACTCTCACAGTATGGGTGTCCATTATGGAATTTATGGGGTTGCCCGTTTTTGGTAGAACCAGTGGTTGTGATTTCAACTTCATCAACTATAATTGTCTGAAAAGGATATTTGTGTGTGTCCTAATTCAGTAATTGCTATGTTTGTATCAAATTAATGTTGTTGTTTGTTGTGTGCAGGCAACCAATCCAGTGGCCACCCTGTTTGTTGCCATGCAACACAATGTGTCCATGAACGGTATGTATTCATTGATTTTGGGAATTTACTGCGAGAAAAATATTACCGAATTAGTTATAATAAATGCAGCTTACGCATATTTATCACAAAAATTGTGGGTTCAAACGTAGATGCCGAAAATGGCTGCAAGTTGCAACAATATATTTCTTGGTGGGGGGGGGGGGGGGAACTGTTCCACAAATTTTCCTTCAAGTTCTCTGGTTTGTACTGGAATGAGTTAACAATTGTTGCATTGCAAGATATGCATTGTAAAGTCTGAGGTCAAGAAAGAGTAATACATAAAACGGGTCAAGAGCGGGGTTTGAAATCCTTCTCCTTTTGGAGTATTTTCCCCAGTGAAAGGCTGGTTTCCTTTGTTTTGCTCCTCACTAAGTCAGTAAGTGCCAGAAGCCTATGCCCCATTCCCCTTGAAGTTCATTTCAGACTGCACCAAGATGGGTGCGGTGGCCTAGTGGAGAAGACGCTGGCCTCGCGGAAGGTCGCGTGTTTGAATCATGGCCGTGCCTGGTGGGCTAAGGGAGGAGATTTTTATGATCTCCCGGGTCAAAACATGTGCAGACCTGCTAGTGCCTTATCCCCCTTCGTGTGTACACGCAAGCACAAGACCAAGTGCGCACAGGAAAGATCCTGTAAGGCCCACAAAAAAAAATTGTCTGTTTCTGGTCACCCGACCGACCCTAAATTTCGGCGCCGACCCTAAACTTTTTTTTTCCAAACTCAAATTTTTTTTGTGTGTTGTTGGTGGTAAAGGACAGGGTGAGAAAATGAACAACAAAAACGTATGAAAACGAAAGTCCGCTGACGATTTGTAAATGTGTTGAGTGTCTTGTCTCTATGTATAGTGAATCCAGTCTCTTTGCGCGATTTTTAAAGTTAGTTTTATTGGTCTACATTTGGGGTAAAAAAAAAATAAATAAATAAAAAAAAATCCCTACCTACCGACCCTATTTTTTTTAGCCATGTTACCAGAAACAGACAATTTTTGTTTTTTGCCTAATCCATGTCAGGGTTTGGTGGGTTACAAAAACATGAAAATACCCAGCATGCTTCTCCCGAAAGCAGTATGTCTCTGCCTAAATGGCGCGGTAAAAATGGTCACACAAGTAAAAATCCACTCGTTCCCAAAACAAGAGTGTGCGCAGAAGAAGAGAAGACTGCACCAGATTGCTAAGATTTGTTTCCAATTTTACAAAAAGTTACCAGACCCTTGACTGTGCTTTGCTTCGCCACTTTGATAGTCCACACACACCAACATTTCATCCTTTTTCATTTGGTTTATTTCAAGCTATGGTATTAATGAGAGTCAGGCTGAATATTTCACTTTTCAAGGGGGGAAAAATGATCAGACAGCACCTGTACTGCAGTTGTACAGACCCCAATGTCAAATGTGCAGATTTGATCAATGTTCATAATCCATGAACGCATGGTGCTGTGTGCTTGGGTGTGTGACTGTGTGTGTTGACATGTTTAGGTCTGTTTCTGTGTGATAGTGATACTGTGTTACTAAGGCCAAAAAAAAAATAGGTGTGGTTACGGTAACAGCCAAAAAAAATAGGGTAGGTAGGTAGGCAGGCAATCACTTTTTTTTTTTAAACTTTTTTTTCTAATGTGTACAAATTAAACCTACTTGACAGGGAAATAAGTGTGCGACTCGGGCGCTTTCGCTTTCAATGCGTTTTTTGCACTCGTTTTTTTGTTTTTTGTGACAAATGTAATAAAAAGTTATAGGATCGGCCCCTAAAAATAGGGTAGGTCGGGTTACCGTAACCACACCTATTTTTTTTTTTAGGCCTAAGAGCCAAGCTGAATATTTCATGGCAGAAATTCATGATCAGGCAGCACTTGTACAAACATTGTTGTTCAAAATAACACCTTTGGTTCCACATCAGTGCACACTGGATGTACGGTTGTTGAGTTTCAGGAATGTGTGGCAAATAGCAATGTACAATCACTGTAGGTATTGTGTGGGAGAAGTAAACTGTGATGCACGTATGCAGGCAATTTTCACTGGCTACGGCTGGGGAGATTGGAGCTTAATGTTGTGCTGCATCGGTGTCCGCTAACAGAAGTAGCAATTAGCTTTTGTAGAAGTAGCAATTAGCTTTTGTACTGTGCGCAAGAGTAATCAATAACTGGTCAGTACATGTAGCTGTGGTGATAACATTCAGTCTGAGCAGGACTCCGGCCAATGACGTTTTGAATCCTTCCATCACTGTTGCTCTGTTTTGCATACAGTGCAAGCTCCATTCTAAGGCCTAGAAATATCCATAACATCGGGTCTTAAAAAGAAGGTACAGTGGAACCCCCCTTTTAATCAATATGAGGCTTATATCGCGCGGATTCCGTGGGTACAGTTCTAAGCGCAGGGATTTCTTTTTTTCTAAATTTTTATTTTATGCAATTTATATCGCGCACATATTCAAGGCGCAGGGATTTATTTATGCCGTGTGAGATGGAATTTTTTTACACAATACATCACGCATTCACATCGGCCAGCAGATCGCAGCCATTTCGTCGCATATCCTACTTTTCACGGCCTATTATTCCAAGTCACACGGGTATTTTGGTGGACATTTTTATCTATGCCTATACAATTTTGCCAGGAAAGACCCTTTTGTCAATCGTGGGATCTTTAACGTGCACACCCCAATGTAGTGTACACGAAGGGACCTTGGTTTTTTGTCTCATCTGAAACACTGGCACTTGAACCCACCACCTAGGCTAGGAAAGGGGGGAGACAATTGCTAACGCCCTGACCCAGGGTCGAACTCGCAACCTCTCGCTTCCGAGCGCAAGTGCGTTACCACTCGGCCACCCAGTCCTCCAAATATCTGTGAAAATCAGTCTTAAAAAGAAGGGCGTCTTTGAATAGGGGAAATGTACAGATGTTATGAACGGCAAATGTGAAAAATGAAGGTCTTAAAAAGGACGAAGTCTTGATGTGGGGGGTCTTAAGAGGGAGGTTCCCGTGTAGTCTTAAAATGGATGTAAGTTTACAGACCTGATAAAAAGAAGGGCTAAGAAAACAGGGTCTTAGAAGGGGGTGAGTCTGACATTCGGGGGTCTTAAAAGTTCTACTGTTTATATACAGTATACATATAATGCGTTAAAAGCTGTGGTCTATTCATGACTATCCGGGGCTACGAGTTTGAAAAGATAAGGTGAAAATCATGTACAGAATTCTGTACAGCAAACGCTACCCTTAACCACATATATACGGCGTGTATGACCTTGAGAGCTTCAGTCAACGCTTGAATTTTGCAGTGGTAACATCCGGTTTGCTCTCTCAGATCTGGGCATACTTGTCAAGAAGGATCGAGCAGAAAAAATAAACGACTTGGCAGGGATTCGAACTCAAGGCCTCGGGTCCTCAAAATGTCGGGGCCGATGTCTTAACCGCTAGGCCACTCCACCAGTGTTGTCAAAGATGGAAAAAATGATAATTTTATATCATTCTACGCTTCAACTACCATTCATGCGTAAAATTGCCCTTCAAATTTGCCTTTATTTGCAAACAGGTTTCACTGAATCGCAGTACATGTTTACACCGTCATGCTACACGACATTCGTGCCTTGCAAATAGCTGCGATATCTCTATTTACAACATGCAAGAAAAATGACAAGAAGAGTATTTGAATCTCTCCAAAGCTCTGTGAAGTTGAAAACAGACATCAAAGAAATAGTTATACGTGTATTCACTTCTGAACAGTGGGCGGATAGATATATAAATCATGCTGCTTCAAGAATAACATAACATGAATTCATATCAATGTTTTTCCTTCTTTTTCTCAATTGGCACAGTAGCCTAGTGGTTAGGACATCAGAGACGAAGTCTCGAGGTCGAGAGTTCGAATCTTCGCTGGGGCGTTTATTTTTTCCCCTTGATCTCTCTTGAAGATAAAATATGATCAGTCTTGAGAGAGCAAACCGGATGTTATCCCTGCAAAATTCAAGCGTTGACTGAAGCTCTCAAGGTCATACACGCTGTATAGGGGGGGAGGGTTCAGGTAGCGTTTGCTGTACAGAATTCTGTACATGATTGTATCCCTATTTTTTAACCTTGTAGCCCCGGAAAGTCATAAATAGACCACAGCTTTAAGCCTCAGTCCATACTGTGTTCAACCATATTGCAGACTACCACAGACCAGCCAAGGCTCTTTATGTTCAATTTATTTTGTGACAAATATCAATTTCAACATCCAAATAAAAAGTCCCGCAGTGGGGCACTGCGGTTATGAAATTAAAAGCCCCTCCTGTTTTTGGAACCGCAGGAGCTTTCTAGTTTGCTGTTTGGTAGATTTTTGGTTCCTCTTTCCTGTCATGCTCTCTTTTTCTTCATGAATTCTTTTCTTTTTTCTGCCTTCTTGCTCATTCACCTGTATTTTTTCCAAAAATCTCTTCTCTTGCCGCTTGTCTCGCGATTCATGTATAGTTTAATCTGTTAGTGTTCTGATGTAAGTCCAGCAGTAGATAGGTTAAGCCTATTTTAACATACTGGAAACTGGTAATCTTCCAGTAGGTATTAATTTAGTTTTACTAAAGCCTGCTGGGACACAAGTAATGGGTTAGTGCATTTGTAAACAGGAATCGCTTGACAAGTGGCCCCCTTCATCCCCCCCTTCCTCGTCCTGATATGGCTCTGCGTAGTCGGCTGGACGTTAAGCAACAAATAAACAAACAAACAAATCCAAAATAATTCAGCAGTAAACTTCCAACTCTTCGCAGAATGCAGCATGGCATTTGACTTTTGGTACATGTTCAAGTGGAAATAATGTATGCTCTCGTTCTGTGTAACAGCATTGTGTGATCTGTGATGTTTGACATGGTCATTGAAATGGTAAGGAACGTACGTTTAAGGTCTGACAAACTCGGCACATGTAGAGGTCATTTGTCAGACGGTGTGAAATTTGTGTTCTTGCGTGTGTGTGTCTGAGAGTGTTTTGCATGTGTTTGTGTGAAATTGGTGGATGGTTATGTGTTCATGCTTTATTTTTTATATGTTCAAGTGTAAAGATGATGGTTGTTTGTGTTGAACAGATTCAGCGGGAGAAGAAATGATCCGGTACACATGGGGCAAGAAAGACGTCTTCTCCGTTTTCTTCTACTTCCTCATCTGCGTCGTCGTCCACGCTGTCATCCAGGAGTACATTCTGGATGTAAGGACAGTGGAACCCCACTATTAAGACTCCCTCCCTTTTAAGACTGTGTTTTCTCAGTTTTCTCACATTTTCTGTTCATAACCTCTGTGAATGTTGTACCCCCATTTTATTACTCCCTCCTTTTTAAGACCTGATTTTCTGAGGTCTTAAAAGGGGGGTTCCCCTGTCTATTTGCGTGTTTTTGTGACTGTGTGTGCGGGCAACTGTGTGTATGTGTGTGCATGGCAGTGTGTGTGCATACAAAATGGGCTGTGGAATGCAAGTGGACTGTATCTTTCATGCTGAAGTGTAATTGGGTGTGTATACACACCTACAAATGTATTGGGTTTCTTTCTATGCACACTTACCTGCATGCAGGTGCAGCTAGTCCTTAAAGTTAGGTCTAATAAAGGAATGCTTCAAATGATATACAGTGCAACCCCCCTTGTGTAAGACCAGCCAATATTGAAGACTTCCTCCCTTTTAAGACGCTGTTTTCTCAGACTTTTTGTTCATAAACTCTGTAAGTTTACCCCCAATTTAATAAGACTCAATCCTTTTTTAGACCTGATTTTATCAGGTTTTTTTAGGTCTTAAAAAGGGGGTTCCATTGTATATGCTGAATATTTGATGGAAAGCAAGTTTCCATCAACAGCCACCAAAAAAGCGAGAAGTGCAAGGACTGTATAGCCCCTCATGTTTTGAACGTTGTACGTTTCAGAAAATGAACCGCAAGATGCACCTGTCTAAGGTGAAGCACAGCAAGTTCAACGAATCTGGACAGCTCTTAGTCTTCTACTTATCCTCTGTTGTCTGGGGCGCTGACATCATCTTGAGGGTAAGTGTATAGGTCTCTGTTTTATGGTACAGTATTACCTGTCATGAGGGGACATCTTTGAATTGAAACCAGGGCTGAGGTACACTAAGCAAAAGTGGGTGCAACCTAACCGGATGAGAACGAACCACGAGGTCTGATTCGTTGAAATCACAACAATTCTCAATTTGAACCAATCCAGCACGGCGGCCGACACCCCCCGCGGGTTAGGGGGAAGAATTTAGCCGATGCTCCCCAGCATGTCGTAAGAGGCGACTAACGGATTCTGTTTCTCCTTTTACCCTTGTTAAGTGTTTCTTGTATGGAATATAGTCAATTTTTGTAAAGATTTTAGTCAAGCAGTATGTAAGAAATGTTAAGTCCTTTGTACTGGAAACTTGCATTCTCCCAGTAAGGTAATATGTTGTACTACGTTGCAAGCCCCTGGAGCAAATTTTTGATTAGTGCTTTTGTGAACAAGAAACAATTGACAAGTGGCTCTATCCCATCTCCCCCCTTTCCCGGTTGCGATATAACCTTTGTGGTTGAAAACGACGTTAAACACCAAATAAAGAAAGAACGGCGGCCGACTCCCACCCGGTTGGTAGCTTTCTCGTGCACCTCGGCCCATCAGTAAATGTCCTTTCATTCCTGATGTTCTTTCGTGACAAGTTTAGTAAATTTTAGTGACCAAGGAAAACATCGGAACGCTTCTGTTCCAAGATCAAAAACAATGACAAAAAAACAAACAAGATAGGTTATTTTGTTTGTTCGTTCATGGGCTGAAACTCCCACGGCTTTTACGTGTATGACCGTTTTTACCCCGCCATTTAGGCAGCCATACGCCGCTTTCGGAGGAAGCATGCTAGGTATTTTCGTGTTTCTATAACCCACCGAACTCTGACATGGATTACAGGATCTTTTTCGTGCGCACTTGGTCTTGTGCTTGCGTGTACACACGGGGGGGTGTTCGGACACCGAGGAGAGTCTGCGCACAAAGTTGACTCTGAGAAATAAATCTCTCGCCGAACGTGGGGACGAACTCACGCTGACAGCGGCCAACTGGATACAAATCCAGCGCGCTACCGACTGAGCTACATCCCCGCCCTGACTGAGCTACATCCCCGCCCTGACTGAGCTACATCCCCGCCCTGACTGAGCTACATTCCCGCCCAAGATAGGTTATGAATAGAAACAGTCCAACCTGTCCATAACAATCAGCCAAGGGACTGGCCAAAAGTGGTTGTGATAGACAGGTGGTCGCTACACAGGGATGAATAATATATTTTTTAAATCAAGGATCCTACTGGTGGCTGTTATGGGCCGGTGGTCTGTGTCGAGAGGTAGTTGCCAGCGCAGGTTACACAGCACATTCTTTCTCGTGTGAAGGACAATTTTTACAAACACAGATCTGACCTGTTTTGTGCCCTAATATGCCCAGACAAGGCCAGGTCCCGCCAAGTGCAAGTTGCTATGGAAACGGAATGCTGGTTCCTTAATCTCACATTTCTTCTGCCTGTATGGTTTTATTTTTTTCAAAGTGAGAAAACAGATGTGGAAGAAGGCAAGTGTGTTTGTTCGGTACAACGCAGATCCCCCAGTGGCATATTTGTGAACCAGTTTGCTCATGTACATTGATATTTCTGAATGGCTGTATCAAAAATGAATTTATGCGTGTGTTTGCTTGTGTCACAGGAAGGCTATGTCACGGGCATAAGTCAGTTATGGGAAGGATATCCGCAGGACCACGCAATTTTGCCGTACGTTTTTAAATCAGCTGGTTTTTTCTTTCTTTGTTTTTTTTCTCTTAAAGATGCTTTCCTTCCCATGTAAATCATAGTATAAACTGCTACAGATCTGTCCAGACATTTACATCGTGGGGGGGGGGAGCATCCTTCCACTTTGACAAAAATATACAGCGTGGCTGCGTCCACTGCAAATTGAAAAAAATTGCTGAAATAATTTTGCAGATTGACTTAGGTGTAAGTAACAGGATTGACTTAGGTGTAAGTAACAGGATTGACTTAGGTGTAAGTAACAGGATTGACTTAGGTGTAAGTAACAGGATTGACTTAGGTGTAAGTAACAGGATTGACTTAGGTGTAAGTAACAGGATTGACTTAGGTGTAACAGGATTGACTTGGGTGTAAGTAACAGGATTGACTCTGCAGAAAGTTATCACTCTGTACAGAAATCAGCCCGATTACAGTTTTAAAACATGCCTAGTTGAAGGGTGCTCTTTTCTGTGTGAAAGTAAAACCTTTGATGGTTATATAATAAATTATATGTATATATGGTAATTAACAAGATGGTTTTCTTTTTTTTGAGCTTTTAAAGACTTTACAGTCGTAAGTTAGGTGAAGTTTATTGAATGAAAAAGTGTGCTGCAGAACTTTTGCAATATCTAACATTTTTCACTTTTTTCCTCTTTGTTTTTCTTCTTTAGTTGTTGTTACTTATTTTTTTGTGAAACTTTTGTTTTATGGTATTCATGTTATTTTCTGAATTGTCTTTTACAGATTCATCGTGAAATTTTTCTTCATAATTCAGGTGAGTCTAACAGATGTGTCATTTGCATCATTTTATTATTTATATTTAGACTCACATTAATTGACAATTCCCAGAGTGGAGTTATACCCACAGTAATGGAAGGAGTGATACAGATTAATGTTAAAAGTAGAAAGGAGTCGGTGCTCTCTTTCACCATCCTAGCTTGATTTTACCTCTGAAAATGTAAAATCTGGGCAAAAGGTATATTTTCTGTTTTCTTTTCTTTGTTTTTATCGATTCATGTTCCTGCTTGTTTTCAGATAGCCTACTGGCTTCACTGCTTCCCAGAGCTGTATTTCCAGAAAGTGAAAAAGGTGAGTACTACACCCTATTAGCAATCCCCTGGGATAGAGGGGTTACACTGTACTTCATGTGGGCAATCTCCTTAGTACCTTTCCTGCCATTCAGGGGAAAGGGGACATAAAGGACTGCTTTATACTTCTGACAATTGTGGAAACTTGTGTGGCCATTTTGGCATATTCACAGAAGAAAATAAATCCTTGCAAGGGTGATAGTTTTGCTTCTGCAAATGATGATGATGATGATGATGGCACAGATCAATGCATGACCTTTCAGTCTCAATGATTGATAGTAGGTCCCCCCTTTGTATTTGCTTCCAAAAGAATGTGTTTGGTGTGTTGTTTTAAGATCTCGGGTGACCGTGAAGTCAAAAGATGATGTGCTTTCTGTGTGCAGGAAGAAGTGCAAGCGCGGATTCAGTACATTTGCCTTTACCTCTTTACCTCTTCTTCATTGTAGCTGCCTACGTTCTCAAGTAAGTTCCACACTTTTCCCATCAGTATTTATCTCTCTTCCTCCTCTTTTACTGTTGAAACAAAATTCAGACGAATTAAGTTTGGTTATCAGAAAATATTGTCTTGATACAAACTTTCTTCTCAGCACATGTGGCCGTTGGATGGGATGGTTTAACACCTGGAGTCTGTATGCTTGGTCACAAGTCCAAACATGTGCTTCAGTAGGGGGTGCAAGTACAACTAACCATGATGTATAGCACACATTTGACGTGTTATCCTATGGTCTTCAGCTCTGAAAGTTGATGAATATTTGACCCTCTTAACTTTTTTCCAACTGTAAAGAAAAAAATAGTGACAGAAGAAAAATTGCAAACTTGGTGTACAACTGAGCGTCTGGGAAACTCTTAATGAGGAAAGCCAGAATGTTTCCAGTTTAGGTTTAGTCTTTGTTAACACAAAAATAAGTCAAATGTTTTGGCCTGCCTACTTACTCTGTTTGTTTGAGTCATCTTACACGAACCACAGCTATTTAATTTTGACCTGATCACTTGAAAAGTACTACGGGGGGAGGTTCCTCTTTCTTTGTTTTGTTTTTCTCCCGAATCGTTTTCAATTATAAATGTTTCTTTTGTTTTGCAGTTTCACACGTGTGGCATTGTGTATGCTGGTGATACATTACGCAGTGGAGTTTGTTTTCCATGTGGCCAGGCTTTGCTACTTCTCTGAGAGAGCAGATTTGGCTTCTAATGCGTAAGTGGACAACACCCCCAAGTCTGCCTCTCTCTTTCTCTCTCAATTGTTATTTAGCACAATACCTGGAGTCCCCTCTTTTTGGACCTTACTTGCACATAATTATTTGTGGTCTAAACATCTGTAAGTTGACCTGATTGGTTGAGATTGTTTGGTTGAGATTGATTGGTTGAGATTGTTGTTGGTCTCAAAAGGGAAAGCTCCTATGTATATATGGAAAGTCACGTTCACATTGCGTGCACAGACTGCATACACACACAGAAAGTAACCATGCACAATAACAGAGAAGACGAAAGTCATGTTCACATTGCGTGCACAGACAGCATACACACTCAATCAATCAATATCAATCAATATGAGGCTTATATCGCGCGTATTCCGTGGGTACAGTTCTAAGCGCAGGGATTTATTTTTTTTATATTTTTTTATTTTATGCAATTTATATCGCGCACATATATTCAAGGCGCAGGGATTTATTTATGCCGTGTGAGATGGAATTTTTTTACACAATACATCACGCATTCACATCGGCCAGCAGATCGCAGCCATTTCGGCGCATATCCTACTTTTCACGGCCTATTATTCCAAGTCACACGGGTATTTTGGTGGACATTGCCCATACAATTTTGCCAGGAAAGACCCTTTTGTCAATCGTGGGATCTTTAACGTGCACACCCCAATGTAGTGTACACGAAGGGACCTCGGTTTTTCGTCTCATCCGAAAGACTAGCACTTGAACCCACCACCTAGGTTAGGAAAGGGGGGAGAAAATTGCTAACGCCCTGACCCAGGGTCGAACTCGCAACCTCTTGCTTCCGAGCGCAAGTGCGTTACCACTCGGCCACCCAGTCCCACACACAGAAAGTAACCATGCACAATAACAGAGAGAAGACGAAAGTTGTGGTTCAAACATGTTGTCCTGTATTCACATTGAGGCATTGCTTGCTGAAAATGTACTATGCAAATGTGCAATCATGGATGAAACAGGAAATGAGTAAGTTCTGATTTGAACACTTAGTTCTTGATTGTTTTCCTGACTTTTTAAAAACTTCCTTGAAGGGTAAATGGCAAGATAAAATGAACCTATTTTATATTTTAATCATAATTTGTTTCTGATTCATAATCGATTGATGTATAGTGAAGATGAGTCGTGTGAGCAGTTGCTTTTCTTGTTCATTGCAGGTTTATGAGCTTTAACATACTGTTTGTGTTGGTCCGGCTGGGCACCATTACACTGGCCGTCCTTACTTTCTGGTAAGTACAACAACAAAACAAACAAGTCGCCTAAGGCAAAATTACTACATTTAGTCAAGCTGTGGAACTCACAGAATGAAATTGAACGTAGTCCGCCGCTAGTGCAAAAGGCAGTGAAAGTGACGAGCCTGTTTGGCGCGGTTGCGCTGTGCTTCATAGCACGCTTTACTGTACCTCTCTTCGTTTTAACTTTCTGAGCGTGTTTTTAATCCAAACATATCATATCTATATGTTTTTGGAATCAGGAACCGACAAGGAATAAGATGAAAGTTTTTAAATTGATTTCGAAAATTTAATTTTGATCATAATTTTTAATTTTTTTTTAATTTTCAGGGCTTGTTTTTAATCCAAATATAACATATTTATATGTTTTTGGAATCAGAAAATGATGAAGAATAAGATGAATGTAAATTTGGATCGTTTTATAAAAAAATTATTTTTTTTTACAATTTTCAGATTTTTAATGACCAAAGTCATCAATTAATTTTTAAGCCACCAAGCTGAAATGCAATACCGAAGTCCGGCCTTCGTCGAAGATTGCTTGGCCAAAATTTTAATCAATTTGATTAAAAAATGAGGGTGTGACAGTGCCGCCTCAACTTTTACAAAAAGCCGGATATGACGTCATCAAAGACATTTATCGAAAAAATGAAAAAAACGTCCGGGGATATCATACCCAGGAACTCTCATGTCAAATTTCATAAAGATCGGTCCAGTAGTTTAGTCTGAATCGCTCTACACACACACACGCACACACACACACACACACACACACACACACACACACACACACACACACACACACACACACACACACACACACACACACACAGACACACATACACCACGACCCTCGTCTCGATTCCCCCTCTATGTTAAAACATTTAGTCAAAACTTGACTAAATGTAAAAACACCAGGGGCTCACATCCATGAGGGGTGGCATATGACAAATGTCCTGGACAATGCAAAAGCGATAGGACATTTGTCCCGAACAAAAATAAATGAATAGGACCTTTTTTTTCTCGCAACAAAACGTACACTAACAGCATGGTTTTGTCTGCTTGGAGAGACACATCGCTTCGCAAAACATACATAAAATAGCAAATCAAACTACTGTAAATTGGAAAGTACTGACAATGTCCAGATGAAATGAAAACATAATCGGACAATGACCACTTTGTGACAATAGGACATTTGGAAAAAATATCCGTGTATGTCTGATGTCCGACGTGGATGTGAGTCCCTGAAACACATAGACAAAGCTGTCATTAGTGCAAAGGGCTTTTTGTTGATGAGCTAGCTGTCTTTATGCTGTATAACTCTCTGAGATATTTAGAGAAAAAGGGATTGTCTTCCAGAGAGAAAAATTATGTAAAATAATTGAGGAGCACGTTTTCTAAATCCACTTCAACAACAACAAACAACAAACACATAGACATACTCAAAGCTGTCATTAGTGCAAAGGGACTTTTGTTGATGAGCTTTCTTAAGGCTGTAGAACTCTCTGGGATATTTACATGAAAAGGGATTGTTTTTCAGAGAAAAAACAACGATGTAAATTAATTGAGGAGCAATTTTTCCAAATCCACTCCCACATCCATTTTTCAATGTAAAAGCTGTCAGGAAAAGTCATCAATTTGCTTTTAAAATGGATGAATTGGCAGTGCCCCTGGACCCTCATCAGATTAAATTTATGGAGGAGTAAAGGGAATTTGTTATTTGGAGCAACAAAAGGCTCAGCAATGCAAATTTTGACATGAAAGATAAAGTTGAAAACCAAAAGATATCTGTACTCACCGATACAAGAACAGCCCAAGACAGTACGAATTTTCGCTTAAGCCGGTCCTTAATTGGACGAAGTCGACTACGCGTAGCTCACTTCGCGAAGCTACCGGAACTAGACTTCGTCGCAGTCCAAGGGAAGGCACTATGGCGGAAAAGAGAGTTATCTTTTCATGTCTTGGCGTCTGAAATGCGCGTAGTCTCGACCAGCGCGTTGTGTGCTTCTTTCTGAGTACTTTACGTCACAAATTGTACTTTACGTACTTGATGATGACGTAAGTTAATTGTATGTGTTCTATTTCGTTGACTGAGCACGGCCGGGACCAGTTGGCGTGAGCGCTGGAATTTCGAGTTTCATTCGACATGTCAATGCATCGCAGTATGAAATAATACAGGTAGGAGGTTAGTTCTTGTACTTTGGGTCAACCAAAGTCGATAAATGCATTCTTCACTATGGTATTGAGTCTGATTTCGTCGTCCATCTTGAATCTTCTTCTTCTTCTTCTTCTTCGTTCGTGGGCTGAAACTCCCACGTACACTCGTGTTTTTTGCACGAGTGGAATTTTACGTGTATGACCGTTTTTTACCCCGCCATTTAGGCAGCCATACGCCGTTTTCGGGGGAAGCATGCTGGGTATTTTCGTGTTTCTATAACCCACCGAACTCTGACATGGATTACAGGATCTTTTTCGTGCGCACTTGGTCTTGTGCTTGCGTGTACACACGGGGGTGTTCGGACACCGAGGAGAGTCTGCACACAAAGTTGACTCTGAGAAATAAATCTCTCGCCGAACGTGGGGACGAACTTTGAATCAAAAAGCACTCTTCTTACAAAAAAAACAACTTCGTTGCGAGCTACGGCGAAGCTTCGCATGTCAAAACTTGAGAAGCGATGTTGGGGTCAAAGTATCACGCCGTAGCTGCGGGTTTTTGGTATAAAGACTTCGCGAAGCTTCGTGTAGTCAACTACGGGCTCAATTAAGGACGGGCTTCATGTAAGCTTATGAAAGATAAAGTTGAAAAACAAAAGAAATCGTTACTCACCAACACAAAGAAAGCACAGACAAAGACAAAGTTAAAAAATGGATTGAATAAATCAATAATTTTCATTTCTGTCTCACTCCTTTTTGTATCCACGTTCCTGACCAAGTTTTCCATGTGCAGGTATGGCCTGGAGCAGACCAACCAGCCCAGCGTTGACGTAGCCGCTGGAAACTTTAACACATGGCTCGTCAGGTGAGTCAACACGTACCATTTTCACATAAATTTCATGGTACAGTAGAACCCCCCCTTTTAAGACCTGAGAAAATCAGGCCTTAAGAAGGAGGGAGTCTTAATGGGGATAAATTTAGAGAGATTATGAACAAAAAGTCTGTTTTTAGTGTAATCAGTAAATTATAGCCGATTCAGCAAAATGGCTGACAGTTTGCTGCATTTGCCTTAACACTTTCTACCCCTGCTATGTTGACCAAGTTTTTTTTTAGCCGAGACCAGCTGTGTTGCAGCAGGTCACTCAGAATTGTAGTAACTGTGTAGAAACTGTGTATCAACACGCTGGAATGCAGGCGTTAGATCGACGTTACAGGAAGCGACTGAAGTGACTGTGTGTACGGATATATCCGTACCAGGTCAGATAGAGCCATATGAGTGGGTACGGATATATCCGCACCTGGGAGACAATGAGTTAAGATTTGATCCAATTTGTTGCTTGTGTGGAATAAATGACTTATAAATGGTGGGGTAAAAACGGTCATACACGTAAAAGCCGTGGGAGTTTCAGCCCATGAACGAACAAACAAACAAATGACTTATTCTTTCTCCATTTATACTCTTCTCAACAATAAGACCAGCACATGTTCTTGTTCCTGAATGATGGGTTACATTCACACACCTGTGCTTGTCTGTTTCAGGATCAACTGTTTGTTCGCAATTTGCCTGATGCAGGCCTGGCTGATGTGGAACTTCATCACCTTCCAGCTGAGAAAGCTGCGGGAGAGGAGCAGCGCCACTAGGAAGACACGTTCCCCCAGCAAGAAGAAGCCCACCAAAGGTCGGTTGATTGATTGATTGATTGAAATGTAAAGCAAGATAAAGTTCTTCTCAGAAAGAGAAAAATGGCTTCTAAAAACGACTTGATGAATCAAGGGAAACTACTGGTGTAACATCAAAGTTGGTGTAGTTATGTCCCTTAGACTGCGTTTTTCTTTCTTTCTCTCTCTCTCTCTCTCTCTCTCTCTCTCGTTGGGGCGAGTGTTGGATGCCAAAAAAGCATGAAAGTGTGTATTCCATAAGCATGACATTAAAAAATACAGATTTATCTAATACATATATACAAACACGCCATGCCCAAAAGGTAAAACATAAAAACACACCATACCAACGCACAACAAAATAGAATATTAGTCTTCTCTTCTTCTTCTACGTTCATCGGCTGAAACTCCCATGAACGCTCGTGTTTCTTGCACGAGTGTGTTTTACGTGTATGACCGTTTTTACCCCGCCATTTAGGCAGCCATTCGCCACTTTCGGGGGAGAACATTTGTCAAACAACAGCAAAAAGGTTTTTATGATCGTTACTTTCATCCACAGCATCAGACGATGACCTCAACTCTTTGCCGGAGGTTGACCAGAACTCGGCCACGGAGAACGGTAGCCTGCGTACTCGCTCCAAAGTCAAGAAGAGCCTGTAGAGGGCGCTATGCAAGGTGCTCGTCAGATGTCAAGGCTGCTGCGTTGACCGTCGCTGCATAAACTTAAGGGTGTTGGGTTTCTTTTACAGTACACAGCTATTTTCTTTTATGTCTTCTTTTGTTGTCGGTTTATTTGGGGGGAACAGGACGAAAATCATTGTTTTTTCATTTTTCTTTTTGTACATGTTCTACCAGGAACTTCCCACCTTCTTTCTTTTCTTGTTATGCTTGTCTTCAGTACCTACTGCTGTTTCATCAACTTTCCCAACTGTATCCCCTTCCCCCCCCCCCCCCCCCCTTTCCCTCACACCCAGCCCCCTCCCATTTCTGCTTCCGAAGACATGACATGTATCCTGTGTGAGGACTGGGTGGCCGAGTGGTAACGCACTTGCGCTCGGAAGCGAGAGGTTGCGAGTTCGACCCTGGGTCAGGGCGTTAGCAATTTTCTCCCCCCTTTCCTAACCTGGGTGGTGGGTTCAAGTGCTAGTCTTTCGGATGAGACGAAAAACCGAGGTCCCTTCGTGTACACTACATTGGGGTGTGCACGTTAAAGATCCCATGATTGACAAAAGGGTCTTTCCTGGCAAAATTGTATAGGCATAGATAAAAATGTCCACCAAAATACCCGTGTGACTTGGAATAATAGGCCGTGAAAAGTAGGATATGCGCCGAAATGGCTGCGATCTGCTGGCCGATGTGAATGCGTGATGTATTATTTTTAAAAAAATTCCATCTCACACGGCATAAATAAATCCCTGCGCAAAATAAATTGCATAAAATAAAAATTAAAATAACTACCGTATTTTCCGGGTTACAAGGCGCTACAGCGCATAAGGCGCACCCCCTTCTTTTGAAAAAAAATTGTAATCCAGTCACCCATTGGGCGCAGGGGGCCGATAGGGCGCACCAAAATTAAAAAAGTATACCGGTAACAAACAGTCGAAGAATGAAAATAAGCCGCACATCAAAGGAAGAATACAGAGTGGAAATATGTGTGCTCTGTGTGTGCGGCGAGATCAAAGGCAGGTCCATTGTGATAGCTGGGTTGCCTTGTTTAGACACTGACCTTCTTCCCAGGGGTCAATGACCCAGTTTTTGCTATGAGAGGTGGTTCCCCTGTCATAGATCTGAGAGAGGAAACACTTCCTGCACCGGGGTCAGTGACCGAGTTTAACCTATGGGGCGGTCTCTTTGATGTCTCAAGAGGAAACTTGGCCAGGGTAGTACCTAGTAGCTGATACATGCATTATCACAAGTTGTTTGACTGGTTCTCAGGCGGTCTCTTTGATTTTTTTCGTATTTCATACACGAATTAGGCGCTTCGTTATACAAGACGCAGGGGTCAAACTCGAGGAAAAAAGTCGCGCCTTATGACCCGGAAAGTACGGTAAATAAATCCCTGCGCTTAGAACTGTACCCACGGATTACGCGCGATATAAGCCTCATATTGATTGATTGATTGATTGCTCATTTTCATATATATATTACAGATCATTTGTTTGCCAAGACCACGGCCACTGACTTGGTTCCAATTTCTTTTTATTTTTCCTACTGTATTTTTTTTCACTCTTGACAACTCTTTCACCCAAAATGTTTGTCTGTTCACACAGTGTCTGTGTTCTGGGTAGTCTTTCTTTGTATATCCACTTTATGACTGTGTGTTGCCTGAAAGGAAATTCTATAAGCATATTGTTCATTCTCCATAACATCTCAAGCTTGATTCATAGTCAGTCATTTGCGATGTTTGAGTTATAAGAACAGGAATAACTGTCTGTTGTTTTTCATTGTTAAAGTATGACTGACATATATATATTTTCAAGTCTTCTGGTGGAAGATTGTTAAGGAGTAGGGAGTGGTGTGTTACTGTACTGTAGCTGTCTGTCTGTCTGTTTGTACATATATTAGTTTACTTAAAGATTGTACTTCTGTCATGTGTGTCATGAGTAGTGACAAGGATTGCACATTGACAGCAATGACGAACGAGAAGAGGAAGCACATTGAACTTTTTTTTGTGTTAAAGCTGTTGATAAAAAAAGACTTACGCAAGTTGTCACAGTCCTAAAAGTTCGACACGAACCTTTGAAGAGTTATGGCTGTATTTTATCATGTTACCCTTTTGTATCTGATATACTTATTTCGGTTTCAAGGATTCATTTTTAGTCTTTCCTGTCTTTTTTATTTTTTACATTTGTTCTTGTGTGTTTGTTTTTTTAGTGTTGGAAAAATTGTTTTATTTGCGCAACTTGCACGCGAAACAGATCTACGCAGCAATGCTCAGGATTCTTTGTGTGTTGTTCAGTTTTATCTCACCTTTTTTGACAGAATTTTGACAAAACATTTTGTTGTTTTTAATTCTTATCTAAGGATATTTGGTATCTTGTAGTGTCATTTTTGTAAGCAGTACTAGAGATACTGTTTATTTTCTTGTACGCGCCCAAAACATGTGTAACTCATTTTTTTTCTCAAGATTTTGTAAATTTTTTTGGTTTTGTATTTGTTGACAATATGCATACTCCAACAGCAGACATAATTGTTTGTGTATGTGCATGTGTGTATTTGGTTGACAAGTATACACAGTAGTTGTCTTTTTTTCCCATCTTGTGTGCATGTAAATTTTATTTTGTATTTGTCTAGTCATTATTATGGTGTATTTGCATTGGGAGTATCTGTATTAGAAATACTTGGATGCAAGGCAGAAAAAATACATCAAAAAAAGGTGAGATTTCATTAAAAAAAGTTGCTATGCCAGCGATGTCGTTTTTCCGCTAGAAGTTGGGAAAACACAAACACTGATTTCAAATAGGTAACCGAATTCTTAGCAATAGGATTTGCAGCTAGGCAGTGTTTTTCTTGTTGATTTTTTACAAAAGTTTTAGAGCATTAATTGGTTCAGGTACTATGAATGAACACTTGTATATTTGTACTGGTTGAGGGTGTGTTTTTTTTCTCAAAGAAGACTGACGTTGAATAATGGTTACAAGGACATGTGTCATACATATGAATGAAATTGAAGATGTGTCATGCTAAGTATGATGCTGACTATATGATTTGTTGTTTTGATTTAATTGTGTAATGGTATCTGAAGAGACCTCCACAAATGAAAATTTGACTTTTGGATTGTGCTGTCTTTGTCTTGATTAGTAAAGATTCCTTTTGTTTTTTTAACATTGGTTGTCTTAACAGCAGTCAATTTGTAAAAAAAGAAATTGAGGATGGGAATACACTCCGACAGTACTTCAGGATTTCTCACTGTAAACAAACAGGGTATGAAAAGAAACACAAGGTTTGTTGATGGAAACTAGTAATGTATTATCAACTTTCTGCTGCAAAAAGAAAACAACTGTTTTTTATTGTTATGATTTTAATTTGTCTTTGTAACCATTACAATGATTTGATTTTATGCATGAATTTGTGTCACTGTAACGGGAATTTTTGCATGCATCTTTGTCCGATTTGTTTGTTGGTATTATGACTACTTTTGTGTATTTGTTCTTTTTGGTGAGATTTTTTTTTTTTAATTTAATCTGCTGATTTGTGTCTGTCTCCATTCTTTCAGTAAAATACACAGCTGACTTTTTCTCCCCTACCTGAAATTATTATCAGTGACAGTTATATTTTGTACCTGTAGAATACCATTTTATTGCTGCTTTATAGAAAAACATATCTTTAGAATGTGACCTTGAAAATCGCCTGAGATCCTATGAGTGTATAGTCTTCAAGGGTTTGTCTCATAACAAGGCAGTGCCAGTGTCAGTTACAACTCCCAAGGCCTGAAACCATTTTTTTCCTGACAGTTTTGTTTGCCTGGTAGTGTTGATTACTCATATCAGTGTTCCAAGGTCTCTAATCACGAAAATGTTCTGGTTTAGTTTAGTTTTACACGCTGATTCTGTTTCCTGCCTTTTTTGTTTCGATTCAGATGGTTGAAGATCAGAAAAAAGTCACATTGTTCATAGCAATGGTCTGTACTTCTTGGTTGAATTGGAGCTCTTTTTTTTTAAGAAATGAAATAGTACTTTTACAATATTTTTCTTTAAACATTATGTTGGTCGAATTAAAGGTCTTTTTTTCTGTTTTGAAACAAAAATAAAATTGTAGTTTCATGACTTTTTTTTTTAACATTGTTATAATAATATGTCATCTTCTGTCTGTTGTACTTGTTTTGAGACTGTGCTTGGTGTATGCTGCAAACTCATCATTCATGTATTAAAAAGTAACCTTGTACAATTACGGTGTGCTCAGTTTCAAGTGTACATGCGAATCTCAGGGGTATGTGTGTGTGTGAACTTGGGAATCGCTGGTGCACCTCTGTGTGTGTGTATGGGTGTGTGTAGCTGGTGCACCTCTGTGTGTGTGTATGGGTGTGTGTAGCTGGTGCACCTCTGTGTGTGTGTATGGGTGTGTGTAGCTGGTGCACCTCTGTGTGTGTATGGGTGTGTGTAGCTGGTGCACCTCTGTGTGTGTGTATGGGTGTGTGTAGCTGGTGCACCTCTGTGTGTGTAGGGGTGTGTGTAGCTGGTGCACCTCTGTGTTTGTATGGGTGTGTGTAGCTGGTGCACCTCTGTGTGTGTATGGGTGTGTGTAGCTGGTGCACCTCTGTGTGTATGGGTGTGTGTAGCTGGTGCACCTCTGTGTGTGTGTGTATGGGTGTGTGTAGCTGGTGCACCTCTGTGTGTGTGTATGGGTGTGTGTAGCTGGTGCACCTCTGTGTGTGTGTATGGGTGTGTGTAGCTGGTGCACCTCTGTGTGTGTGTATGGGTGTGTGTAGCTGGTAGCGAAGCAGATTCTGTCTTCTCCGCCTGCTGGGTACCGGACGTAGATTCCTGCCCCTTCATTCTGAACTGCATTCTCGGCAGAGCCATCAGTGAACAGAGGACTCTTGTAGCAACTGGGTTTGGGTGTGTTCTGACGGGTGCAGTGGCGTAGTGGATTAGACATTGGGCTCCTAATTGGAAGGTTCATCCTACCTACGATGTGTCTGGAAACACCTCCGCGCGGAGGGGTTTTGCAGCCAGCATGGTAAAGAGAAAGAGGGAACATTTTCTCGGCTCGCGCTGCAGCAAGCACTATGTCTCTAGACTGGGATGTGAGTTTAAATCCTGGCCGCAGCCGCCTGGTGGGTTAAGGGTGGAGAATTTCCGATCTCCAAGGTCAACTCATGTGCAGACCTGCTAGTGTCATATTAATTCCTTCATGTGTACACACAACCACAAGACCAAGTACGCACGGAAAAAATCCTGTAATCCATGTCAAAATTCGGTGGGTTATGGAAACACGAAAATACCCAGCATACTTCCCCTGAAATCGGCGTATGGCTGCCTGAATGGCGGAGTAAAAACGTTCCCACACGTAAAAATCCACTCGTGCAAAAACATGAGTGAACGTGGGAGTTTCAGCCAATGATCGAAGAAGGATGTGTTCCAGGGTGTGGGACTAGAGCTCCGGGTCGCTCTGACCGTCTTTTTGACCTACCCCATAGATACGAGGTATGATTCCCAAAAATGACCAAACATGAATGTCTCAGGCCACTGGTCATAAAAAGAAAGAAATAATTTGAAAGGCCAAACCTTTACTGGTATCACTTGCAGATGACCTCATTAGATTGTTAGGACATAAAATGAGGAGGTTTCACTCATATCAGTGTTTTTTCAATAAACAGCCTCATCACACAGATCTGCACTCAAAAGCATCTGCCTAGTTTTAAAAGAATGTTGGAATGTTACCATATGACAGGGGGATCGGTGTTTTCCTGACTCCGTTTCAGGTCAACACTTGTGTATGAGGAATGGGGAGTGTAACCTGTCGACTGACACTATGTGACAATCCCCGAAACATGCAGCATGGACTTGAATCAGAAACATCATGCCTGAACATGCAGAAGATGTCACGCACAGAAATTAATCACAGTAAGTGTGAAAGTGGGTTAATCCTATTCTGCACCTGACATTGAATTATTATAGAATGCATGGTGTATGTTGGCTTGTATGGTAGAACTACAAACACGTACGCATACATACACACTCTCTCCTTCGTTACTCTTATGGGTTCGGGTGGGCAGGAATAGAGAAGCGGGTGGGCAGGAATAGAGAAGCGGGTGGGCAGGAATAGGGAAGCGGGTGGGCAGGAATAGAGAAGCGGGTGGGCAGGAATAGAGAAGCGGGTGGGCAGGAATAGAGAAGCGGGTGGGCAGGAATAGAGAAGCGGGTGGGCAGGAATAGAGAAGCGGGTGGGCAGGAATAGAGAAGCGGGTGGGCAGGAATAGAGAAGCGGCAAGGGGGATGGGTAGGGAGGGGGTACAAGAATGAGACAACAGATGGCATAGGTTTGAACAATTGACGCTAATGGAATCATTAGCCACAGTGACATAGGTGGGATGAAATAAAATGAACTCATTTACCAGTATGGCTCGGCTCAAATCAGTGCCATCAGCGAGAGTAGCGACGCTTAATTACCATTCACCATCAGATAGATAGTGTATACGTGGAAATGGCCCGAGGCCAATGTTCCAACCATCGTTGTAAGAGTGATGTATCACTGAGGCGTGTCCATGCAATGGCATCGTACTGGCGAATTATTGGTTTGAACCAAGCCTTTGGAAACAAGGATGCAGTTGTTATGTTTTGTGTGGGGATGACCGATTATGTAAAAACGGTCATACACGTAAAAATCCACTGTGCAAAAAAACCACATGAGTGAACGTGGGAGTTTCAGCCCATGAACGAAGAAGAAGAAGAAGAAGTATGATAAGCAGTGATCCTATATTTGGCCGGACACCCGGTTTCTCACACAGCAGCCCTAAAGGCATCACTTTTATCTGGCATCTTCATTTGAAAATCATTGGAGGCGATCGAAGTACGGCTGCGAAAATGACCTTTTCGGTATCTGAGCAGCTCTCGCGAGACACGCTCTTTGTTATGCTTTGAACATCGCGAGAACTTCGAACCTTGGCTTGTGCAGCTCGCACGACTGAGATCGCTGTACCGCATGCTTTGCTATGCTCTGTTGTTTGCGAGAGATTACGAGAGCTTGGAATACCGATAGGGTCTAATCTATGTTACCAGCTAAACTGACAGAGCTTTATTGTAGCAGGTCGCTCAACTTGAAAAGAAGAAGAAGATAAAAACAACAACAACAACAAGCACAACGACAACAACAACTACACGGCATATTTACTGACTCTCGACGGACTAATTGTTCATAACCGTGCTTGCATTCACAAGAGCTCTCTGCTGAAGACTTCTTCGTGTGTGCCCATGTACTTGAACTGGAAAGAAAGCGTAGTTACTGATTATTTGACATGAAACCAAATTCATATGCAGTGACATGCCCTTATAAGACCCCCAATATAAGACTCCCTCCTTTTTGCCTTATCAGATGTTCTGTTCATAACTCGGTAAATGTATCCCCATTTTAAAGGTCCTTGTCTACACTGATTGCCATTTGTGACCCTCCACCACGAAATGAGTCGCATGTCACCTCGCGCGGTTCGGCGCTAGGCTTAATATAAGTCCGGGGAGTGTCTGGTAACAGTGTGAGGGTCAACTTAGTCACATGCTTATAACTCAAACAAACGGTTTTCACCACTGGATAGAGCATAACAAACTCTTTCGGAAAAGTGTAAAAATATGAAAATCATGCAAAGGTGACATGCGACTCATTGCGTGGTGGAGGGTCACATTTGACCATTAAAATGCAGAGTCTATTATCTACAAATATCAACAATACACCCCCTTTCGATCAGGAAAGACGAAGCCAGTGTTGCCGTTTGAAAATTCATTGTAGTATTCCAGCGGAGTACTCATAGTAGGATATCCTTATTTGGAAAATGCCAAGCGCAAAACTCCTCTCAAATCCCGTGCATTTCGTGCGTTTAAAAAAAAGCGTGGACAGCGCTCCGGTGTCAAACTGTTGCTGCACTTGTTTGGGCGCGGCTATAAGCATAGTGACATGAATTTGATTGGTCAGTATTTTTAGGCAAAAGCACATGTTCTCGGCAAACAGAAAACAAAATATTGGAAGCGTGAGTCACGCTAACCCTAACCCTAAAATCTTTTTTTACATATATTTTTTTTTCTATAACTTTTTTCCCCATGGTTCATTCATCATCTGATAACTTTTTAGCGAAATCTAACCAGAAGATTATTGATAAAAAGCAAACATGTAGACGACCATTAACACTGTCTCCTTTTTAAGACCTGATTTTCTCAAGATTTTTTTTTTTTTTTTTTTTGGGGGGGGGTCTTACAGGGGGGGTTTCACTGTGCAGCCCACAGCTCCTTTTCTTTTCACCTCCCAGAACAGTCAGGGTCATGGAATAGCACATGGTCATGGTGACAACCAGCGAACTGTTCTCACTTGCACACCCTACGTACGATGTGTCTGGAAACACCTCCGCGCGGAGGGGTTTTGCGGCAAGCGCAGCAACGATAAAGAGAGAATATTGTCTCGGCCCGCGTGGCAGCAAGCACTATGTCTTTATACTGTGCTTTGCCACTTGTCCACTCTTGCTCTCACGAATTGGGCTTGCATGTTTTATCCCCTAAGCTACCATCAGGGCAAATTCGTGCTCACGAACTGAAGGCGATGGAGAAGTTGAACATGCTAATTGTACCCAACAGCTGAGTCAAGGTCAGCAGGGTTAGGGTGACACAACGCTAGGTGACCTTCTGCATTCATTAACACTGCACACTTTCTGTACTTACAAACCTGTTGGGTCAGACACGACTCGCGCAGAGATAGAGAGAGAGGTGTTGTGGAACGGATGACACACACACACACACACACAGTGACACAGAGTCAAACACACGCGCACACAACGGGAGAGAGCGAAAAAAAGGAAAGCGACTGCGAGTCCCTCGAAAGAACGTTTTGAAGAAAGTTAGATCCTAACTCAGAATGTTGTCGAAGTAATCACGTGAACGTCACCAATATCGATGTCAGTTTGACAGACACGAAAATCGATTAAACAAACAAGATACCCAAGAGAGAAATTTGATCATTTATTGTCATTTAAAAACAGCAAAAAAAGCATTTAGCAATCTTGTTAAAAAAAAAAAAAATCAATTAGGAAAAAACAGCATTTTAGGTAATATTATACCTAAAATTGACGATCTCACCCAGAAAAATCTCAAACAACGACAAACAATCACCGAGGCGTACAGACATCATAACCGATTACAAGGACTGTTGTGCGTGTGTGTGTGCACGCGCTAGTGTGTGTGCGTGCGTGTCCATAATTATGCCGCTGTCAGTGTGTGCGGGTGTTTATTTGTGTGGGTTTGTTTGCGCGCGCGCGTGTGCTTTCGTGTGTGTGTGTGTGTGTGTATGCATTCGTGTCTTCTTCTTCTTCTTCGTTCATGGGCTGAAACTCCCACGTTCACTCATGTTTTTAGCACGAGTGGATTTTTACGTGTATGACCGTTTTTGCCCCGCCATTCAGGCAGCATACGCCGATTTCGGGGGAAGCATGCTGGGTATTTTCGTGTTTCCATAACCCACCGAACTCTGACATGGATTACAGGATCTTTTCCATGCACACTTGGTCTTGTGCTTGCGTGTACACACGAAGGGGGATTAGGCACAAGCAGGTCTCCACATAAGTTGACCTGGGAGATCGGAAAAATCTCCATCCTGAAACCACCAGGCGGCGGCAGCGGCCGGGATTAAGTCAAGTTGAACTCACGACCTTTCGATTAGGAGGCTGATGTCTTACCACCGCCACTGCGCCCGTCAGTGTGCGTTCGTGTGTGTGTGTGTGCGTTCGTGTACGTGGGTGTTTGTTTGTACGTGCGCGCTTGTGTGTGCGCGTCAGTGTGTGTTGCTTTGCAATATAACATATTTTAGTCAACCAGTTTGTCATTCTTTTCAGTCTTTTTCTTTTATTCCGCAGGCATCAATTCAGTATAAACAATAATAGTTTAAGTTTAGTTTTCATAATAGTTGTCAACAACAACAACACCAACAACAACAACAACAATCAAATGACACTGTGCAATGCTCAGGACTGAAAAAGCTAGACAGGAACAAAATGATGAAAGCCGCAAAGCCGGCAGAAAGACGGGCTGAGGATAGAATATGAGGTGAGCAACCCCTTTACATGAACACGAGACTATGCGGACTATGCGTAATAGACAGCTAGCAACAAGTTTCTTGTGGTATCAAGATATCAAACCCTACCGGAAAACTCTCACATCCGGAAAAGGGTCAAATGTGTGACTGGAAGAGGAACAAAGTCCGCGGCGTTTCCCGTCATGTTTCGGCAGTAACAGAAACAGTCGCTTTGAACTTTTGAACCGTTTGGGGTCAAAGTTATAATCCTTCCGGTGTAAACAGTTCGGCTCACCATCTAAAATCATCTGGCCAGACTTTTGCATTGAACAACGCTTTTCATCGACTGACTTGGTCACACGGAGTACCGTGCCAAACTCAAGACCCTGCGGACTGAACGCACACATTGAATAACGCTTTTCATCGACTTGGTCACATACCCAAACTCAAGACCCTGCGGACTGAACGCACACATTGAATAACGCTTTTCATCGACTGACTTGGTCACATACCCAAACTCAAGACCCTGCGGACTGAACGCACACATTGAATAACGCTTTTCATCGACTTGGTCACATACCCAAACTCAAGACCCTGCGGACTGAACGCACACATTGAATAACGCTTTTCATCGACTTGGTCACATACTCAAACTCAAGACCCTGCGGACTGAACGCACACATTGAATAACGCTTTTCATCGACTTGGTCACATACCCAAACTCAAGACCCTGCGGACTGAACGCACACATTGAATAACGCTTTTCATCGACTTGGTCACATACCCAAACTCAAGACCCTGCGGACTGAACGCAAAAGAAAAATGCCCCTGGACTTTCTTATAAGCGGGTTCCACTGTATTTCAAAAGACTCTACAGTCATTCCTGTGTAAACGAGTCGCGTTCATAAACATGATTTTGTGTAACACTGACAATGACTTTTCTGTGATATCACGACATCGAAAACCACCACCACCACAACAACAACAAACAAGTCGCGTAAGGCAAAATTACTACATTTAGTCAAGCTGTGGAACTCACAGAATGAAACTGAACGTAGTCCGCCGCTAGTGCAAAAGGCAGTGAAAGTGACGAGCCTGTTTGGCGCGGTAGCGATTGCGCTGTGCTTCATAGCACGCTTTACTGTACCTCTCTTCGTTTTAACTTTCTGAGCGTGTTTTTAATCCAAACATATCATATCTATATGTTTTTGGAATCAGGAACCGACAAGGAATAAGATGAAATAGTTTTTAAAACGATTTCGGAAACTCAATTTTGATCATAATTTTTATATTTTTAATTTTCAGAGCTTCTTTTTAATCCAAATATAACATATGTATATGTTTTTGGAATCAGAAAATGACGAAGAATAAGATGAAATTGTTTTTGGATCGTTTAATAAAAAAATAATTTTAATTACAAGTTTCCGATTTTTAATGACCAAACTCACTCATTAGTTTTTAAGCCACCAAGCTGAAATGCAATACCAAACCGAGGGCTTTGTCGAAGATTGCTTTGCCAAAATTTCAATCAATTTGATTGAAAAATGAGGGTGTGACAGTGCCACTTCAACTTTTACAAAAAGCCGGATATGACGTCATCGAAGGTATTTATCGAAAAAATGAAAAAAACGTCCGGGGATATCATACCCAGGAACTCTCATGTCAAATTTCATAAAGATTGGCCCAGTAGTTTAGTCTGAATCGCTCTACACACACACACAGACAGACAGACAGACAGACACACACACATACACCACGACCCTCGTCTCGATTCCCCCCTCTATGTTAAAACATTTAGTCAAAACTTGACTAAATGTAAAAACAACAACTTGAACTCAGCAGTCTGGCTGTCTCCTGTGGTGGAGAGTGGGAATTTTGTGCTGAATCAATTCCGCTTATTGGCATAGGTGTCAAATGCACATACACAACCAATTTAGCCATAAACGAGCGAAATCCCAATCGAAACAGAAAAGCAGCTGAAGATTTTCGTTTCGTGCCCAAGTGAGAAAAGGCCCGAGCGAGAAAAGGCCCAAGTGAGAAAAGGCCCGAGTGAGAAAAGGCCCAAGTGAGAAAAGGCCCAAGTGTGAGGATGCTCTTATCCCACTGTGTGAAAGTCCGCATGGACCTTATGGTGTGTGTGTGTGTGCATGTGCGCGTGTGTGTGTATGTGTGAGTGTGTGTGTGTGTGCATGTGTGTATGTGTATGTATGGTGTGTGTGTGTGTATGTGTGCGTGTGTGTGTGTGTATGTATGCGTGTGTGTGTGTGTATGTCAGTGTGTGTGTTCTGTGTGTGTGTTCTGTGTGTGTGTGTGTGTTCTCTGTGTGTGTGTGTGTGTGTGTGTGTGTGTGTGTGTGCATGGACCTTATGTGGTGATTTGCAAGGGGAGGGAAGTCATACACACTTGAGGCACTTGAATGTCTCACTCTTGAGCACATTTCTGTCGTATCACGATATTAAAATCTACCGGAAAAACTGTCACACATATTATGACTGAAAGAGGAACCAAGTCCTCGGCGCGCCTCTCGTGATGAAGAGTCATGTTTCGACAACAGAAACTGACACGTACACGCTTTGAACTTGTGTAGCTCTGGGGTTAAAGGAGTGGTACAGTTTTCATTTCATTTCATGGTTTACTTTAACATTCGGTGCGCTTCCTGCCAGTGACAAGAGTCGCGCTACCCACGCGCGTGTTTATAGTCTTGAGTCGAGCGTTTGAAAATGCCTGAGCCTGAAGGCGGGTGCAACTTACACCTCTTGGTATCAGTCTGCCTTTTAGAGATGTGAACGACAGTAGGCCAGATGGCCAGAATAGCGCGCTGCATTTTCCTGCAAAGAACTAAGGCGCAGTGTCTGCCGCGACGGTGCCTGAGCTAAACATTGGCGGGCACTGCTTACAGCCCGGCACACGGCACTGTAAAAATTCCCCGTCCCTTCACCTCTCTCGCCACCAGACCTGTTTACCCCCCCAAATGAAAATCAGGAATGCAGCTGGTACTTTTCCGTAATTTGAGGCATCTTTGAGTAATCTTTTTTTATCAACCATAAACCAGCTCGAAAACGATTAAACGACACGTTTATTCGCGCGCTACCATGCAAAACAAGTACAAAATTGATAACCATGTTTAACAGTATTGTACTACACACACAGAAGCTCGATGACACACACACACAAACACTGACACGACACCTGATATATAATATGCAAGTTAACTAAGACAAGTTTACTTTATCTAAAAAAAACAAACCCACAGTAGGAGCAAGAGAGCTAGAGGGGGGGGGGGGGGGTACAACCTGGGGTCCAGGGCTTGGGGGGGTCTGGCTGAAGAATTGTAGCTATTTTATTAACAATTTGTAGCCTGTCCTTGATTTTAAACATGATAAATTGGTGTCAGCAGCCACTCATTATTTCTTTTAAAGTTAGTATTAAATAATGGCAATTTATCTTCATTGATATCTGCTCCCGACAACAACAATTTCACAGACAGAAAATGTCTTTAGTTTTTTTTCCCACAGACTGAATTTTGTTTTGTTTTTTTGCTTTTTTGACAGCAAGGGGGGGGGGGGGGGGTCCGGAACCCCTGTAACATCCCCCACCCCCACCCCTCCGCCCTTGGACTAGTTACAGTCAATTGAAGATGCATGACTGTGAACAAAACCACCTTACATTCTGTCACCAGTCATGATAACTCTCTCCAGAAGCTACCTTTAATTTTAGAGGACCGATTCGTTTAATTCATTTAAACATTATTTTTGTTGTAAGTTTTTCGATTTAAAGAACTGTGATCTTTGCTATTATTGGAGAAATATTAATGGAGATCAGTTTTAGGCTCAGAAAGACTTGAATTTCGGCAACAGCCAAGTAACTGATGAGCGCGACCATAGACCTACATCTATGTCTCTGGCGCGACTGACCGTAGTGAGAGATCGGTTCGCAGGTCTGAGAGATTCTGTGGAAGTAGAGACCTAGGTCAAATAAACTCGATGCGAAGCAGGCTCATGTTTTGCCAAACATAATTTCGTGTTTTTGTTTGTTTCCATGTTCATTTGTGTACTGCATTTTGTTAAAACTAATGCTGCGTCTAACCTCGGGACACGTGCCGCGACGTGACTCGTAACTGACTAGCTTTGTTGTTGCACTCATCTCAAGTTGATCACCAAAATGAATGTGGTTCGTTCTTCTTAAACTTCACCAGACACCGCCACTTGACTTAATAGTTTTGCCGATATTTCTGTACAACTTTCGCTTTTTTGGTTGGCATTTCGTCCCCACAGAGATCGGCCTTATATTACCCTTCGGACCAATGTCGATCTCAAATCCGCGGAATCCGACAAATACCTTGCTATGCACATGCGCAGAAAAGGCTGTTTCGGTCAGCCTTGAAATCACAGTCCTGGTGACTACCACAATTTCGACTTCGAATTTTCACGCACAAAAAAGGTTCTCTCGACCGGAATTTCCGGAATTTTCGGTAGTATTCCGTAATACCGGAATTTAGACCCCAAATCCGTAATAATTCCGGACAATCCGGGAGGGTAAACAGGTCTGCGACACCATCCGCCCTACCCTTGGTCGCATGCCTGTATCCTTCGATTTGAAGCTTGACTGAAACAGAATGAACAGCTTGGCGGCGGTCTCCTGTGCAGAGTGGGAATGTTATGCTGTAATCCTTTCGCAGATAAACAAAGGTGTAGCGAACGAGAAGAAGAACACATGTGTCAATTACTCAATAGGTTCTGGGACAAATCTAACTCGGAACTGTAACGCAACCATGCAGGCTATAGATTTTTCGATGTGTGTATATGTGTGTGTGTAGCGGGGGGGGGGGGGGGGGGGTGCGTATACGTACGTACGTGCGTGCGTGTGTGTGTGTGAGTGAGTATGCGTGCGTGTGTGCTTACAATTAAAGACTTTTGGTGGGGTGCCGGATTTAAAACGATCGTCAGGATACGTTGGCACAGTTGAGTACAGTCATGACATGCTCCTTCGAAGGCGACACCGTTTGAACAAATTGATACAACTGCTTTTATCCCCCCGCGGGTTAGGGGGAAGAATTTACCCGATGCTCCCCAGCATGTCGTAAGAGGCGACTAACGGATTCTGTTTCTCTTTTTACCCTTGTTAAGTGTTTCTTCTATAGAATATAGTCAATTTTTGTAAAGATTTTAGTCAAGCAGTATGTAAGAAATGTTAAGTCCTTTGCACTGGAAACTTGCATTCTCCCTGTAAGGTAATACATTGTACTACCAGAGACATTATGTCTCTGGTACTACGTTGCAAGCCCCTGGAGCAAATTTTTGATTAGTACAAGAAACAATTGACAAGTGGCTCTATCCCATCTCCCCCCTTTCCCCGTCGCGATATAACCTTCGTGGTTGAAAACAACGTTAAACACCAAATAAAGAAAAGAACTGCTTTTAATTGGAAGACGTCCGCTGCTGACTGATACCCACCCACCCCCCATCCCCCACTGGCCCCATCGCACCCAAACTTGATTTCAAATTCCTCCATGCGAAGTGGGGGGGGGGGTATTCTTCCGTCACCCAACCTCAAATATAGCGCGCGCGCGTGCACACCCACACTGAAAAACACATGCCCGCGAACGCGGCACGCACACACACACATGACACAGTTGAATACAGTCATGACCACAGGTCACCACAGGAGCGGTCAAGACATAAATCTGAGACACACACGCGCGCGCGCACACATACGCGCGCGCAGTCATACGGCGCGCACACACACACACACATGTACTCACGACGCCCACAAAGGTCTAGATACAGATCTACACATACACAGACAAACAACCCCCCCCCCCCTCCCCTCACCCACATGTACTCACGGCGCACACAAAGGCCTAGACACAGATCTACACACACACACCCCGAGTGGAGTGTGATAACCCTACTGTTAGGTCAGACTGCACACCATAGGCACTTGCATTTCAACGCACAATGTATTATGTTGTCACTAATGCCAGCACTTTTTTTTAACGTTTATTGGGAACATTTAAGAAAATATGAAGATTTCGCAGCATCTGTACCAGTTTGTTTAAAAGAGTTCACAACATCTATATATATATACGACTAGTGTCTGTCTGTCTGTCTGTCTGTCTGTTCGCGATGCGCGGCCAAAGTTCTCGGTGGATCTTTTTCAAATTTGGACACCGTATTCAGCTACACCCCGGACACAACCTCATCGATAAGATATTTCAACACGTGCTCTCACCGATTTTTGTTTTGTTTTTTGTTTTTGTTGTCGGGATCCACTACCAGTAACTCTTTCTTATCTTCTCCAGTGTTTTCAGCCGCGATTGTCTCCCTTCCTCCGTGTGGCGTCAATCCATATTCCCGTTACTACATTACTATTTTTAGAAGGTCACTGCACGTTACTATTTTTAGAAGGTTTCCGGTGTTTTGCGCGTTTATCTCCTTTCCATCGTGCGCCGGCCAAGCCGTATTCGGCTCTACTTCTTCCCGGCGAAGCGGGTAATCATCTAGTATATTACTAAATATCCAACACCTACCACTTTCTTTCTTTCTTTATTTGGTGTTTTACGTCGTTTGCAACTACGAAGGTTATATCGCGACAGGGGAAGGGGGGAGATGGGATAGAGCCACTTGTCAATTGTTTCTTGTTCACAAAAGCACTAATCAAAAATTTTCTCCAGGGGCTTGCAAGTAGTACAATATATTACCTTGCTGGGGAGCATCGGGTAAATTCTTTCTCGTCCCAACCAATATGGGACTCCACCTAACCCGCGATTGAACAACCAAATTAATTAATTATTCTTAAGTATGGAGCTCAATCCGTCAATCAATTTCATGACAAATGTTCTTTGGCTTGCTTACATGGACTTGTATCAAAAATAAGTCAAGAATGTCTCTGGATACTGAGCTATGAATTTAACACGCTAAAGTTCAAGATTACCGATGAAATGTGTCTAAGTGGAGAGATGGTCTTATTTCCTGTAAAAGCCTGGCCATAACTTAGTCTTAGAGAATGAAGCAAACGTTTTCTAGTGGAGGAGTGGGCCTTTAACTGACTTTTTGCATTCGATGTGGATGTGTGTTCAAGGGACATAACCACGGACCCAGTTATCACTAGATATGATAACATAAAGAGTTACTTCTTACACGCTCATCTTCAACTGCACAACAGTTACACATGCATTTATAGCCACATAGACTGCTACCTTTTAGAAATGAATCCTAAACTTGCCATAGCGTTTTTATTTTTGATGATGATGATGATGATGAAACACATGAGGTTTTTAAAAATCAGTGATCAACTTCAGGCGCCTGTGCTGACCAACTTCTTTGAAGTTCTGACGACAAAGCTATGTCCTAACTACATGGTGTTAACCGATACTCATGCCAATGTCTGTCTGGGTTCTAGTCGCCGTGCACTGTGGCTACAGAACTACTTTGTCATTCCTTCAAATCATGGTGTACCTCGCGACACAGGCTTGGCTAGACTCTTTATGACGTCATCACAAAACACTTTCCAACTTACTTTCTTGACATTCTGCTGTTTTAGCAGTGACTGTGTATCAGTTTCTGTTTCTTAAGCTGTCAAAAAGTTTGAGCTATTCGAAACTTGTTGTTCCTACATCTTTCTTGTCGAGCGTTTTCAACGAGGGCCGACTCAGACAGCAGACAAAGGATCTTCCAGCGCACTAAATATCGCTTTTGTCTGTCATGTGGTACGGGTCGTCTGCTTCTACTTGCCGACCAGCCCAGTCACTGAGTCAGCGAGAAGTGAATGAATCGCGCGGCTTGAATAGCGCCTCTGCGCATGTGCGTGAGATGTGAAGTCCAAAATGGCGTCGGTGTGTAGTACACGGTAGTGCTGTGCGACCAAAACTCGGGATGTGTGCCGAGTAGTTTATCGTTAGGACGACCCAAGATGACAAACTGGCGAGGCTCATGATTTGTGTCGATGCAGTTCAAAAAGCGTTTCCTTTTAGTGTCCATAATATGTGGAATCCTGCTTCTCATCACCTACCTCGGGGGGTTTCTTCATGAGGCTTACTTGCGCCGTGTCAGTCAGAGTCAACGCAATGGAAAAGTTTTCTCTCTCGTCACATCCTCGAGCAAAAACCTCCACTCGTATTTTGACGAGGGCGACTATGCATTCGCCGAGGACTTGCATGTGTCTCCAGTACAGAGACGACAGATTTTATCACAGACATCGTCGGCGGAGACCACCGATGATCACCACCCCCTCCACCAACAGGATCAGAAGTTTCATCATCAACAGCGATACGCCAAGTGTCGCATGGAAACATGCTTTAACTTCACGAGGTGTGCGCGAGGATTCAAAGTGTTTGTGTACCCGAGACAGTTTAGGATCTCCAGCAGTTACGGGAAGATTCTCGCTAGCCTTGAGGAATCACGGTACCATACGACGGATCCGACGGAAGCGTGTCTCTTCATACCATCCATAGACACCCTAGACCAAGACGTCCGTAGTTCCGATCACTTTGACGTGCAGGATAAATTAAAGAACCTGCCTTACTGGAACAACGGACAAAACCACATCATCTTCAACCAGTACTCCGGCACGTGGCCGGATTACGTAGACGAACTAGGATTTGATGTGGGACAAGCTATCATAGCCAAAGCTAGTTTTTCTGTGGAAAAATTCCGAAGCGGATTTGACATTTCTTTTCCGTTATTTGCTAAAGACCACCCTCTGAAAGGAGGCGAGGGTGGATTCTTGCAAAATTCACTGAACACCATTCCGTCATATCGGCATTACTTGTTGGCTTTCAAGGGAAAACGTTACCTTACTGGGATCGGTTCGGAGACAAGGAATTCGCTGTACCATATACACAACTCTAAGGATATAATTCTTCTGACGACTTGCAAGCATGGGAAGGGCTGGGAGAAGAACCAGGATGATCGGTGCAAAAAAGACAACGCTGAATATGACAAGTAAGTTGTGACAATTTATATGTCGGCCTATTCCAGTTTAAAAACTGCCATTGTTTGCACCTGTGCAGGTCGGTACCTATAAAGGGCGAAAAGACAACTAAAGACAACTAAAGACGGCTAAAGACAACTAAAGACAACTAAAGACGGCTAAAGACAACTAAAGACAGCTATAAAGCAACATTATAATTTACCGTACTTTCGGGACTATAGGGCGCACCTTTCTATATACGGCGCACCCCCTCCTTCTGGTTTGAGTGAACAGGTGTCATCAGACTGAGCACTCCACTCCAAACCATCATTTTTTTCTTTCCTTCTGGTTTGAGTGAACTCTCACTCACTCAAATCAACAACAAAATGACAAATTTAAAAGACTTTTTTTTTGAGTTCACACACACAAAATAAATAAATGAATAAGAACGATCGAGGGGTGGGAAAACATTAAAAAAAAATAGCTACACACAAATTCTGAAATAATTCATAAGTTGTCTTTAGCTGGCTTTGGCCGTCTTTATTTGTCTTTAGCCGTCTTTAGTTGTCTTTAGTTGTCTTTAGCTGGCTTTGGCCGTCTTTATTTGTCTTTAGCCGTCTTTAGTTGTCTTTTCGCCCTTTATAGGTACCCGTGCAGGTGGAATAATCTGAACCCATGGCATTTTTATCCTCTCTCTTTCGTTTTTCTCTCTCTTCCTCCTGATGAAGTAATTATGGGGGCTACTCAACATAACAAGCCAGTGTTATGCCGAGAAGTAAGAACTCGTTCTTGAAATTCTCAGACACAGTTCATTTTACCCAGTGAGGGAGTTGACATACTCCCGAATATAGCCCTTGGCTGTGATGTCACATAATAACAAAAATACTGAATATTTGGCGACTTGTTCAGTCTGATTTAATAGCCCAAGAAAAAAATCAACATTTCCGATACCCCAACTGACCCTACGTTTTCCTCCCAACCCTATCAAGATCAAAGTATCACTTTTGTTTACCCTCCCCCTAAAGTAAAAATGACAAAGCTCAATTTTGCAGACTTTTAAAGGACAGTTATTCTTCTTTGACATACAGGGAACACCGCTCACAGGATTTCAAGCCAATAAAAAGACACATGCTCCTTCGTAATTTATACATGTTAAAAAGAAAACTTGAATGAAAATAAACTTTACCAATAGTGCCAATACCAACCCTATTTTTTAGGCTGTGTCATCGAAAACAAACTTTGCCTTCCCCCCCTTATTCTTGCTCTTTGGTCAGTAAATAACACGGAAGTACTGGTTAATCGGTAGTCAATATCTATAAATTTGATATCTGATAAAGAGAAAAGCGGATGACCGTCAGTGAGTCATGCAGTGTTTTGAGTTTTTGTTTTTGTTTGCCAAATACTTTATTTCACCCAGTTGAGTAACGCGAACAGGAAAGAGTGTATACAGTAATTACTGGGCATATTTTGTATGCCTCACAAAGTCATATTATTTATTTCTAGGACTGGGTGGCCGAGTGGTAACGCACTTGCGCTCGGAAGCGAGAGGTTGCGAGTTCAACCCTGGGTCAGGCCGTTAGCAATTTTCTCCCCCCTTTACTAACCTAGGTGGTGAGTTCAAGTGCTAGTCTTTCGGATGAGACGAAAAACCGAGGTCCCTTCGTGTACACTACATTGGGGTGTGCACGTTAAAGATCCCACGATTGACAAAAGGGTCTTTCCTGGCAAAATTGTATCTATGGCATAGATAAAAATGTCCACCAAAATACCTGTGTGACTTGGAATAATAGGCCGTGAAAAGTAGGATATGCACCGAAATGGCTGCGATCTGCAGGCTGATGTGAATGCGTGACGTATTGTGTAAAAAATTCCATCTCACATGGCATAAATAAATCCCTGCGCCTTGAATACGTATGTTGAAATATGCGCGCGATAACAAGCAGCATAAATAAAAATATCAATTCCTCACAGCTCCGCACATTGTGAGAGGATCTTCTCCTGTGTGCGGAAGAACAAAACTGAACAGAGAGCCAGCATGGCTGATGACACTCTGGACAGCCTTCTTGTGGTGAAAGGGTCTAAGAAAACGCCTGTCGATGCTGTTGGTGCCATCACTGGTTCTCAGCTCAAGAACCTCAGAAGTGCATACTACCAGAGTCTGAAGAAGACAAATTCACAGTGACTGTCTGCACTTGAAAAACCTCGAATGCTGTTCTTTTCTGTTTGTTGTTCTGAAAGATTGAATACTGTCATAGTACAGTTTGCCGATGACCTTGCGACTACTTTTCATACCCCTGCTACTATTTTTGGTTATCTCTGCTGCTCCAAGACATTTTGGGGGTAAACAGGTCTGGACCAGTGTTGTTCCCGGCCCGGTCTTTGGTCATTTGACTGAGGCATTGTTCTGACCCCAGGCTAGTTGAATGTCAAAAGTTTTGACACAGGTGATGTCTTTTTACACAATTGTTTTTTACATTTTGAACCCAGGTCCAACTGACCTATTATCTCCTGTGTATGGGAAGAACACTGAATGAGAACTTAAAAAAATCACTGGCTTTTTACTAAATAAGGCTTGATGAAGCTATGAATATTATGTATTCATTTCACTTCTGAAAATAATGTGTACCTAACATGTAGCTATGGTTTTGCCTTTAGATTATTATGCATGTAAATTGTAATGCTTTCTGTTAGTGTTACTACTTTAATATTAACGCACTTATACATGTTATGTATTTAATATTAGTTTGTATGCTAGTGTTGTTGTTTGATTTTGATGCGAGTGCGTGTGATTTAATCATTTATATACCGATAAAAACAAAGACTAACCAATTTTGGATTTTTTATATTTTATGTACACTTCATTTAATTTTGAGGTAAAATAAGCCAAAAGGTAAAAAAAATATCAAATCAAAATGAAATCGTTTATACTTATAGTCTATTTTTTTTCTCCCTGCACATATTGACATAACCCAGGGTCTAGACTTCAGCAGTTGTCATGGTTATTTAATTCTCCCTCCCCCAATAGAGTTCCCACCTGTTGGCATCAGTGGTGTTGCATCATGTTTGACCCACAACTGTGACAGTGACTGATGTGCATGGGGTAGATGAAACAGACTGCAAACCCCTTAACATCGTTGGTGTCAGTTCAGGGTTTCAATCATGCTAGCCCTCTAAATCGGAGTATGACTGCCTACATGGCCGGGGCAAAACGGCCATACACTTACATTTAAAACTAAAAGCCCACTCGTGCTTTCGAGTGAAGGTGGGACTGTGAGTCCCCTTGAACACAGAAGCTTACAAATCATGGTACTCTGTACTTGCAATAGACTCAAGACTCAAAGACTCAAAATGTTTACTGTCCTCATAAAAACAAGGAAAATTGCCGTACAGTGTCAGGCGATCACAGACATAAAAACATCACATGTATTAAGAATTAAACGATTGCACTTAAAACTAATAACTCTAGCCCGCTTCATATTTGCTGTAAACTTAGAATTAGAATTGCATTAATACACATGTAAACATCCTGAGCGTCTCTCGCAGCACTCACACTTACAGACACACACACACATACACACACACACACACTCTCTCTCTCTCTCACTCGCCATCTCTCTCTATCTCAGTTTAACTAAAAACAATAAAATATATTCAGATTGAGTGGGTAATAATGGCACACAGGCATGATTTAAAAGGTCATGGATAGATAACACATGCGCGTGTATCAAGACCAAGAGCATTCTACAAACTCGTACGCACCCGCACACACACTTGTACACAAACACATGCATACACACAGTCACACGATCACAACACACAAGCACACACGTGCGCGCACACACAATAGCAGTAGCTAGTCTAAAGATACCATGCAATACCAACACAGATCTGTCCAGGCTTAGTTTTACATCCATGGGATAAGAGTATTCTCCAACTTGAACACATACCAAAACTCAACACTCTGGTTGTTTTCTGTGCTGAGTTGGATTCGAATTTTGTGTGGGGTGAATTTCTTGACTGACAGAAAAACCATTGTGAGTCTGGTTGAAGGATGTTGTTTGTTTGTAAGTCACATAATTCAATAATTCATTCCTATTGACCGGTCTCAAGACAATGCAATACAGTGCAGCTCGCAGTGGATATGTTCTCACGTAACTGGTAATTCTTTCACTGTCCTTTCAGCGGAATGAATACAATGATTGATTGAGTGAGCAATACACCAGTGTAGGACATAATGTGTGTGGGGGGGGGGGGAGGAGGGTGATAGGGAGATTTGTGGTGATTTATCGCCTCACACGCTTAGAATATAGAGTGATGAGCTGGCTGCTGCTATTTGTGGAGCTTTGGCCAGGGCAGTTAATTGGAGTGTGTCTGTGGTCGGTCCTATACTCGCTAATCATGGCATATTGTTCTGGTGCTGAAAGTGGTGTTGAAGCAGGCTCCCCTCTTGCTCTGACAGTGTCACGCGCACACCACTGTTTCTCTCTCTCTCGCTCTCTCCACTTGTGCAAATTGCAGCAACGGTCACCTCCCTCTCCCTCCCCCCCCCCCTCTCTCTCTCTCTCCCCTCTCTCTCTCTCTCTCCCCTCTCTCTCTCTCTCTCTCTCTCTCTCTCTCTCTCTCTCTCTCTCTCTCCCCTCTCTCTCTCCCTTCTGTCTCTCTCCTCTCTCTCTCTCCCCCCTTCTCTCTCTCTCTCTCTCTCTCCCTCTCTCTCTCTCTCTCTCTCTCTCTCTTTCAGTGGTTTTTTTTTGGTCCGAACCCTCAACCCCAACCCCTTTCAGAGAGAGAGAGAGAGTCTGTGTTGAGTGTACATTACGGTCAAAGTGTGTTCGAGGTTTTTTCTCCATACATGTACGTGTGCGCTTTCTCGCCGCCTTGCTTGCTTCAATTTTAAATCGTCCGTTGCAAAAACATCGCACTTTTAGTTTTAGGTTCTTTCTACCACCCTTGTACCACTTCGTAAACTGCACGATACTGTCCAGAAGCCAGATTTAAAAAAAAATCTTGTTCAGTTCTGGCTGCTTGTTTTTCCCCCTAAGTTATTGCAGAATAGATACTTCAGTCATAAAGTATTCCTTATCTACACAATTCACATTATATTAATGAGTTCATCAGTAGACTGAGAATCTGATGGGAATTTGATACCCGCATCAGCTCATGACATAATTATTAGGGCTCGTCAGCAGACCGTGAATTGTCACACCTAAGTGAGCTGTAACCGAAGACGAGCTATAAAATGAAATGATAAACGAAGAGCTCGTGAAACGTGTCACAGGTGTGTATAAACACCTGTCCGTCTCGTTGGGTGTAATAAGAGAGGGCCCTTCTATTCTACGAGTAATGATACCTGATAGACGAAGCATGCATAAAGCTTCCCCGCTGTGCGTGAGTGTTGGTGTAATCACCATAAGCTGCCGAGGAAAATGTCTGTATTATCATTCCGTTGTAACACAATATTGTCTGCTGAAGCAGAGACTATGGCTGAAGGCAGTGCTATTTTTTATTGTTTCGGATTTGTGTGAGTGCGTGTGTTATATTCTCGACTTGATGGGTGATTGGAGGTGTGGGTGGTGGTGACGATCGCGTAATTACCTTTTCGTGTATACATGTGTGTGACTGTAACTCGTCCCCCCCGCCCCCTTTTCTCCCTTCTCTCTCCCCCCTCTCTCTCTCTCTCTCTCTCTTTCTTTCTCTCTCTCTCTCTCTCTTTCTTTCTCTCTCTCTTTCTTTCTTTTTTCTCTTTCTCTCTCTCTTTCTCCCTCTCTCTCTCTCTCTCTCTCTCTCTCTCTCCCTCTCTCTCCATCTATCTCTCTCTCACTTTCTCTTTCTCTCTCTCTCTCTCTCTCTCTCTCTCTCTCTCTCTCGTCTCTCTCTCTCTCTCTCTCTCTCTCTCTCTCTCTCTCTCTCTCTCTCTCTTTTTGAGTGTTGATGCATTGACTACACAACACTACATTTGAGTAGAGCAGTCGCGGCTTTATATGGTTGCGGAATTTTTGTGAACTGATTTCCCAGCACTGCATGCAATCTTTGCGCGACGTGTTAGAATGACGATCAGTAGTACCCAGTTTAAAAATATTATTTTAATTTTTTTTACATTTTTTTTTACAAGTACTGATCGATTTAGTCAAGGGTTTACTGCAAGTACAATATGTTTCTTTTTGTTGTGCGTCCGTGTGGATACAAACACGTCACAGTTGTTTCTCAGTTGAGTTGATGTATGTGCAATGATTAGATTAAGATTGAGTGCACACCCCAGGGCCTTATCGTAAAGTGGTTTACAAATCAGGAAGAGGCGGTAATAAAACACAGTATGACAATTTTAGATATTACGCACTTGAGCACCTTTATACAGGGAGATGACATTTGTTATACCGAGGCTTAAACCGAAAATCCATTCATGGAAAATTTTCCTTATAATGATTTTAAGAAGTTAGTAAAGAAATAGAATCCACGATTAAAGGCACAGTGCAGCTCACAGCCTTCGTTTTGCGTTTTTGTTGCAGCTGAGTGCATTTACAGTTCAAAAATCCTCCTATGGTAGTAGAACAAACCCAAAACTACCCAACGACGACATCTGTGAAGCTCGACAGTTTTTTGTTCACGCGAGTGCATAAATTAACCTAGTTATTACGTGGTGTTTGGTCGGAGTTCGATTCAACTGAGTGATTCCGGCCTCCATTTTGTTTTACACAAACTCATGATGACGTCTGACATAGTTTGCTAGTGACGTGTCTTTTTGTGCATGATGTGGTGATCTACCTGATCTAAATTTAGATCCAAAAATAGGTCAAGACCAGCCGGGTCCGAATACGATATTAATTCGTAAAAAAAAAAAAAAAAGTTCTTGACTCTTTGGGTGCAAGTCAATGAAACTTGGCAGTTCTTCTAACGGATAGCTGCCTGAGGTATGACTAAAAGCCCCAGGGGCTCCGTGCACCTGGATTTGACAAGTTCAGTACCTTTAAAGAATATTTAGTTTTGAGGGAAAGAGGAGGAGAAAGGACTATAAACTTTTTAGTAGTGTGCATTTAGGGGATGAAAAAAAGAAAGTAAAGAAATAGAATCCAGGATTAAAGAATACCCCCCGCGGGTCAGGGGGAAGAATTTACCCGATGCTCCCCAGCATGTCGTAAGAGGCGACTAACGGATTCTGTTTCTCTTTTTACTCTTGTTAAGTGTTTCTTGTATAGAATAGTCAATTTTTGTAAAGATTTTAGTCAAGCAGTATGTAAGAAATGTTAAGTCCTTTGTACTGGAAACTTGCATTCTCCCAGTAAAGTAATACGTTGTACTACGTTGCAAGCCTCTGGAGCAAATTTTTGATTAGTGCTTTTGTGAACAAGAAACAATTGACAAGTGGCTCTATCCCATCTCCCCCCTTTCCCCGTCGCGATATAACCTTCGTGGTTGAAAACGACGTTAAACACCAAATAAAGAAAGAAAGGATTAAAGAATATGATTATAATTATATAGTTTTGATTGAAAGAGGAGGGGGAAAGGACTATAAACTTGTCAGTAGTGTGAAAATAAGGGGATGACACAGCATGGAAAAAGGGCGACGACACGTGATATACATCATTAAGTTGGACATTACGTCAGATACAGTAGAGTTGAGTCATACAATCATGTGGAGGACTGGGTGGATCTGTGTTGTGAAATGTCTCGTTTCTGCGGAGAATAAGGAATATATTATACAGGATATAGAATGTTGTTTTTGTTGAGCGAACCCACGCTCAACAGTAGTAGGACCATTCACTTTAAGTACAGTAGAACTCCCCTTACAAAAATCTGAGGAAGTCAGGTCTTAAAAAGGAGGAAGTCTTAAAATTGGAGAGAGGTTATGAACAGAAAGTCTGAAAAAAACATGGTCTTGTAAGGGAGGACGTCTTAATTTGGGGGTCTTAACTAGGGGGTTCCACTGTGAGACAGTAACTGTCATTCAAATGGGAATCAAAACAAAATAGACTTGACGTTGATAGGTGACTCGTCCAGGGTGACACGGTAAAGGGATGACGGCTTGTCTCTTGTAGCTTCCGAACGAGCTAATGCAAGTTGTGGACAATTTGTCAATGTCATATACATTTATTTTCTGTATTATAAGAGTTCGTCTGTCTGTCCACTGAAAAGACCGCTGGGTCGAAGATCAGTGACCGTAACGTTTTGTTTTGTCACAATTAAACGTTCCTGTAACATATAATTATATACCTTGCTTGTTTTTATTTTTTTATTCCGTCATTCAAATGGTATTACGCGTATGCGGCCGTTTTCAACCACCTCGCGAATAGTAGTGTTATCTCACACGAGTGTCAAAGTCGGAGTTAGTCACTCAGCCAGTGCTGGTTACGGAGGACTGTATCTTTAACCAATTAGGGACAGGATATTGATTGCACACGGACACAACCAGGCTATAGTACAGCAAGTGCATAAGTAGGTATTACAGGTTTACTCAACCAGTGCTGGTAACGGAGGACTATATCTTTAACCAATTAGGGACAGGATATTGATTGCACACGGACACAACCCGGCTATAGTACAGCAAGTGCATAAGTAGGTATTACAGGTTTACTCAACCAGTGCTGGTAACGGAGGACTATATCTTGAACCAAGTAGGGACAGAAAATTGATAGCTCACGGACACAGTTCCAGGCTATAGTACAGCAAGTGTATACGTAGGTATTACAGGTTCACTCAACCAGTGCTGGTAACGGAGGACTATATCTTTAACCAAGTAGGGACAGAAAATTGATAGCTCGCGGACACAGCTCCAGGCTACAGTACAGCAAGTGTACACGTAGGTATTACAGGTTCGCGTGACGCCGTGCACGGGCCAGTGGCGTTGCTTGTATACATGATTGAATGTGTTCTTGATACCTGATTGACTGCGGTTTTTAACTCAATCAGTCCACCTGGCTGGCCTCGGAAGGTACGCTGTTGTTTGTGTAACAGCGACCCAAGTAGGGGGCCGCGTCAGGTAGAGGTTTTGTTTTTAGGCAGATTAAAATGGAGACGTGGATAATTATGGCCTGGCTACCTATGCGCTGTTGATTTTGTGTCACCGTCCAACGACGGTGGTCGCGCTCCAGGTGGTGTTTTTATTTGTGGGCGGATTGAAATGGAGTTGAGAACACTGACTGAACCTAAAGTGTCAAGAAGCTGACGGGATTGGAAACGATAGTTGAAGTTGTTCTTGATTGCAAGGAGCTTCGAGTAGATGGAAATATAGATGTGTCGACTGGTTGGCAGTTTTCCTGATTTCATTGAAGACAATTGTATAATTATATATATATAAATAATACATGATTTTCGAGCAAGGCAAATTGAAAGATATCATATGGGCTGAGTTCTGAATTTTGAAATTACAATTCACAAAGCAATTACCAAACTGCTTGGCCTTCCGCACAACGGGCATACAGTCCTCCCCCTCCTCCTTCTTTATTGTAAGGCGTTCCGCTAAACACGACCCGAGTACCGTTGGCTTTCATACTGGTTTCGTTATCATTGTGATGTATTGGGCAGTATTCTAGGTACAGTCAAACCTGTCCTGGCGACCACCTCTTGATAACGACCACATGCCCGTTTCGACCACCCCGATAATCCGACGAATTTTCCCCATGTAATTCACTTTTCCATACCGATCACCTGTCTTTAACGACCACTTTTGTTCGGTCCCTTGGGCGGTTGTTACAGACAGGTTTGACTGTGTCATCGCCTGACTTGGTGGGGGTGTCCGCAGTCCTGTGAACAACGGCAACATCTTCGTTCCGCTGCCCATTTGCATGTTCTCGTTGTCGATGTAATATCGCTGTCTAGTCGGCGAGGCAAAGTCTCCGGACTCTGTATGTGTGAGGGTGGTGGTGGTGGTTAGCTGCTGCACTCTTGCGAACATCTATCCATGGCACAAAGGGTCAAAAATCCCCCCAAATAAGGCCTTAGTTTCAGAAATAAGGCCTTATTTATTTAAGGCCTTAAGTTTTGGGATTCTTGACCCTTTGTGCCAAGGATAAAAATCCGCGCTGTTCAATTTCTGTGCCGCTGCCTATTTGCATGTTCTCGTTGTCATTTTACTATCGGTGTGTAGTCGGCGTGGTAGACTCGTGCACACGGCGGTGCGGGGGTGTCCGCAATCTTGTGAAAATCTGCCCATCGTCTGTACCGCTGCCAGCCCTGTAGGGTGTTGGTTTTGGGGGCTTTGCTGTGTGTGTGTGAGAGAGATTATGATCGACCTAATGATTTGTGTTTGGCTCCAGGTAATAGAGATGACACCTTATTGTTTGTCGTATTATGTTGTGTCTGTGGGAGTGTCGGGGAGATGTGGAAGGGTGGTGATAGGGGAGGGGTGACACGTGTGTGTGTGTGTGTCACTGTGTGTGTGTGTGTGTCACTGTGTGTGTGTGTGTCACTGTGTGTGTGTCACTGTGTGTGTCACTGTGTGTGTCACTATGTGTGTGTGTGTGTGGGTGTATGTGTGTGTGTGTGTTTTCAAAGAAGGGTACAGGGCCAGTGGGGGATTGTCACGAAGAGGAGCGCAGTGTGTGTGTTTTCAAAGAAGGGTACAGGGGGCAAGGGGGATTGTGACGAAGAGGATTGTGTTCAAGAGCGGTTTCCTGTACATTACGTGACTGGAAGGTGACCTCACCGAGGACATGACATTATTAACCATGGAGGCCAAGGAAGTAGGAACAAAAGAATTGGGGGGGGGGGGGTTCCACCCGTCCAGCTTGGGAATTCGTCAGATGTTTTGAGGACACATTCGACAAAGGAAGGCACAGGCAGAATCTTCTTCCTTTTGAAACAAGGTATTGGCCTTTCTTGGGATTTTTTGTATCGTTAATCGACAAATATGAGTGACTTTGGAGCTGTAAGCAACAGCGATAATTTCTGACTCATTATAAACCTTTCTATATCTAGACTAGGCTGAGAAAAACTGAGCAATTCACCCGATTTTGAATCTATGACGTAAGTTTCTTTCCCGTTTTGCTGCTATGTCAATTTTTATACCTCGCGTCTTGGTCGGGACACGGCATTTCTGTCGTCTGTCTCCCCATGCCCTCCCCTTCGCTCTCCTCCTCTCCCCCCCCCCCTACCCTGTCTCTCTCTTTGTCTCCGTCTCTTTCTCGGGTCTCGCTCTTTCTCTTAGAATCTTCTACTTTTTTACGACGATAGACCTAAACCACGCACAGAGACCACCATACACACTGAGGAGTCAACTTGAATCGGTCCCGCATATTGTAGCCTTATTTTAGAAATAGGTTAAAGGTACATTAAAAACCAACAACGAACCAAACAACAATCTCTCTTTCCTACCCATTCTCTCTCTCCCATTCTCTCTCTCCCATTCTCTCTCTCTCTCTCTCTCATTCTCTCTCTCTCTCCCATTCTCTCTCTCTCCCATTCTCTCTCTCTCCCATTCCTCCCATTCTCTCTCTCTCCCATTCTCTCTCCCATTCTCTCTCTCCCATTCTCTCTCTCTCCCATTCTCTCTCTCTCCCATTCTCTCTCTCCCATTCTCTCTCTCCCATTCTCTCTCTCCCATTCTCTCTCTTCCATTCTCTCTCTTCCATTCTCTCTCTTCCATTCTCTCTCCCCCCTCCCCCTCCCCCCTCTTCTGTCTGCACGTGAAATGGAGACCTCGACACGACTCAACTTGACCCGCTGTTTTCAATAAATAACCTTCCTCACTCCCAAATTGATCGCAACACCTCCCAACATCAGTGGCCCTTTCATCAGAAGCTGTCCGCTACCATGCCACAATCTCTGGTTCTCGTTTTTACTCGACACCCGTCAGGCTCCCCCCATCCAAACGTGTTTTCAATACAACAACTGCCCTTTTCCAAACACTTTCTGGGGTCCATTTCGACCCGGCTAGGGGCGGTTTTGATCTTGCTGCTCTGCAAACAGGAAGGGTTTTTCTTCCCCCCTTTTGCCTCCGACATGCTTTTTGGACCCTTCACTACAACTGGCTGTGCGTTTGGAAGACATGAGGGAGGGGGGGCACAGAGAGGGAGAGAGACAGTGTGTGTGTGTGTGTGTGTGTGTGTGGAAGGATTACAGTAGCCAGCAATACGGACCATAAACAGACGCTTCTTTTTAATTGCCTCCCCATTTTCCGCATTGTAAAAGGCTAATGCAGTTATTCACCCAGCCGTTTTCTTGCTCGCCGTTTCATATCCAGATTCTTTCCGCTTGCCTGCACCGCCCTGCTGTATTTGCTGTTTATATCCTAATGCTACTCGACACCGCAGAATGTTTGGCTGTCAGAGAAGAATGCAGGACCATAAGTCTCCTTTCTACTTCTTGTCGCTTGCCATAAAATGCCATGTTTTCTTCATGCAGTAATTTCATGCATGTGGCATAACGTTGTGCCTGTGTTTTGCCTGGCTCTTCTGCCTGTCATTGCATGCTATGGTCGCTCTGACTGCTTTTATATTTTTATGTAGAGTTTATTGGAGTCTAAAAAAAATGATTGTAGGTATTCAAGTGTGCGGGTTCGGCTTTGAAGGTCGATTTAAAAAAAAAATGTTTGGCGTTTGCATTAGCGTGATAGAAATTGACAGTTTCTGATACTGTGACGTTTGTGTATTTCCAGATTACATCTTTCGTTTTGTTGTTGTTGTTGTTGTTGTTGTTGTTGTTGTTGTTGTTGTTGTTGTTGTCAATTAAGTTTCCACATGTCTGCATATATTCGTGGAAGTTCGAGCGTCCATGCACGTAGACAGAAATGCGATTGTGGTGCACTTAGGCCAAAAAATAAAATAGGTCTGTTTACGGTAACATAGGCCAAAAAAATAGGGTCGGTAGGTCGGGATTTTTTTTTTCTTCCAAAAAACCATATTTTTACGTTATTTTTTTTAATTTTATTTTGTTCCCAAATGCCAAAAAAAAGTCTAGGGTCGCGCAAAAAAATAGGGTCGGTCGGGTTACCATAAACAGACTATTTTTTTTTCACTCGCTGTTAAATGTGTTTTTATTCTTTCATGTCTCAAGAGCTTCTTAAAATTTTTTTTTTTAAAGATCTTGCTGATGCAGTACATGCCTGGTTTAATTGAAGCTTGAGGTCAGCGTAATTAACCGTAAAAACCGATGTAGCTTTCCCATCCGGGACAGACACTGTTGAAAGTCAATGTTTCAACGTAAGTAACGTGATACACCTTCACATCTTCCCCACAAATCCCAAGACTTGTGATTACATTTAATTTCGGTTGGAGATAAATATTTTGATTTGGACAACAAATCGGGTTTTGTGTTTTCTTTGACTACGTTCTTGGACCTAACCAGGAGTTGCGATGCTGAGTTATTTTTCCGTTTAATTCATTATTATTCTAAAATGCTTGCATGTTGAGTCGTCTTTTTATTTTCTTGTCAACTCAAATTTAATTGGAAAATGTTTTGAAATAGCAGAAATCGGTAAATGTTGTACAGATTAAAAGCCATAGAGGTTTTACGCATTTCTCATTAGCAAAGTTCACTTTGTAAGTTCTCATAAATATTATTTTCCATCGTATGTGTTGGATCAGTTTTTAATTTGCAAAGTCGTTACTCCAACAGAAGTTGGTAACAAAAAAATACTTGTTATCGCTTAAACCACAAATGGAAGTTAAATAAGTCTAGATGTCTAGACGCTAACGTGACAGAGCGATTGTGGGGATCAGTTGAGGGCCAGACGGAGTTATAGATCGTATGTCTAGCGACAGTGGCCTCCCCTGACGGAGAAAATGGCGGTTGACGCAAAGCAGGAAACGCTTACAACTATCCTCGGGGGTATTTGGAGATCAATCCCAGTATGCTTCAGCGAAGGTGATGCGGTGCGATGCCACAAGTTGAAAAGAAACGACTCTGTTTCATGTGGCTGGGAAATAATGAAATAATAATGGAGGGTTAGATTGTCAGGCCAGGGCCGATGTGCTTATATATTGGGCCATTCACATGTTGTCTTCATCGTGAGTATGCGACTGAAATGACTCAAGGCCACAATCAAGAGAAGAATTCTAGATAGAGCCTCCCTCATGCTGTAGATGCAGACTACTTCGTAAAACCTCGAAGTTTTGAATAGAAAAGGCCGCTTTGCCATTTCGGGGTGGATTTAAATTACGTCTCTATCACGAGCGTGGGTTGAATTTGAAAGGAAACTGTGTAAGTTTTGGAATGATTTTCATGAAATCTATGTCGTGCATGTGGGTTTAAAATTAATTAAAATCAGCGGGCAGTATTATTTCAAGAATACTGTTATTATTACGTCGTTACACGTTTTTGAAACCGGGATTTCTTCCCAAGTATGATTTGTGGCCGTCATGAAACCCGGCCAATGTGTTATGCCAATAAGTCAGACCAATTTTAACACGCAGTTATTACACTCAGCTTTAAGCCTGTCCATAACTGGGCGAAGTTGACTGCGCGAAGTATATTTCGCGAAACTGACCGCACGAAGCTTTAGCGCTGAGTTTTCGGCAAAAAGATTTCGCGGTGTCGACTTCGGGCTCAGTCATGGACCGTCTATTAGCCGGATAAGCAACCGTTTCCGACTTTATTTCCGTTTTTACTTCGGCTGATTGTGGCTGGTAACATATCGGAAATTACTAACTAACCAGACGAGCAGATCGTTTTCAGGAAACTCTCTAGCATAAGCGTCGAGG
>NC_090255.1:16365624-16438281 GCF_037325665.1 Littorina saxatilis | reverse complement strand
AGCCCCTGGAGCAAATTTTTGATTAGTGCTTTTGTGAACAAGAAACAATTAACAAGTGGCTCTATCCCATCTCCCCCCCTTTCCCCGTCGCGATATAACCTTCGTGGTTGAAAACGACGTTAAACACCAAATAAAGAAAGAAAGAAAGAAAGAAAGAAACCCTCATCCTGGGATTTTCTTATCAAAATGCGACATTTGTTTTAAAACTCACCCTCAGTGGTAGAGAGAGAGAGTGTGTGTGTGGTGGTGGTGGTGGTGAATACATGAATGTTATTATGTGCATTGGTAGCTTTAGATCACTTTGTGTGTTTTGTTGCTTCAAATCAGGTATTTGACATGAGCCGCCTCTATTGTAATAATTGATTTCTTGGTTGTAATTATTGAGTTTTTGTGTTCTGAAGAAGGACATAATTATGCGAGAAACTTACAGCACCTGTCTAACAATTAACTTGAATTTAATGTTTTTGATTGGTGTTTTTTTCTTTCTTGTCAATAAGTTAGCGTTGAGGCTTGAACTGTGTTTGGTTGTGTTGGTAAATATGCAAAGTTCTGAAGAAAAAGCGTGATGTACACACAAAGCAGGGAAGGCTCAATGTTAGAAGTTGACATCATTTTGTTAAACGTTTACCCACCTACTTGAATGGAGGTTGTTAATTTGATTGCAATGTGCAAGAATCTGTGTGTGTGTGTGTGTGTGTGTGTGTGTGTTTGTGTGTGTGTGTGAGTGTATGTGTGTGTGTGTGTGTTGTAAGTTGACTAGGAAATTAGGATGATACAATTGTTAAACGGCCAATCGAACAGTTGCACTTTAAACTCAGAGAACTGTTGACCCACCTACTAGGGACTGGAAGAGCTTATGCTGTGTGCAAGTGTGTGTCTGCATGCATCTTGATCCCTAATGTAAATGATAATCGTTATGTACACCTTGTATTATGTTCGGAAGATGTCTGATTTAGTCAGTTGTGACTGCTTTATTTTCAGCTTTAAAAAAGTAGCATGCTCTAGCTGAAATGTGACAAAACAAAACAACAACTAACAAAAGTGTGAGTTTATTGTGATAGTCACTTTTACCACCACATTACAAATTCAAATGTTCTCCTTCGGTTGAGTAGATACAGTGAATGCCACATGGAGTTGGATCACATGAAGCCCCAATGTATCACGTCACACTTATTGAAGATAGTGTTCTTGTGCTTTGCTTGTGCTTTGGGTCTTCATGTAGAAGAATCACACATTGCTAATGTTTGGAACTATTTACAGAGTTTATATGTTATCGGTTTGACATTTGTTACATGTAACATTTGTGGCATATATTTTGAGTATGTGTATTTTTGGTGTGTTGTATTGTATGTGTGTGTGCATGCTTGCGCGCGTGTGTGTGTGTGTGTACATGTGCACAGCGTTTTTTCTTCTTCTTAGACTTATACAGATATATTTTACCTTTTGATCTCTGCTTTTCTGTGACCGCACTGTACCCATCAAGAAAATATGCGTTAGACCTAAACTGTATAATCACAAACTGGTAGACACAAATCAAAATGGACCAACTTTTTGCTCTCGTTTTTCCACTTCCTTTTAATATTCTTCATTTGAGCCCCCCCCCCCTCCCTTTTTTGTGTTCTTTTTTTAGTATTGTTTTTTTTAGTGTTGTTGTTTTAGTATTTAAAAAAAAAAGAGATTTGTCTCAAGGATATGACTAAGTCATTTTTAAAGTTTTACGAAGTAGGAAAATGAAAATAACAGAAGCAGCAATGGCATTTCATGAACACTTCATAAAATTCATTCTTGGTTGTCATGTGTTTGCAAATTAATGAAAAGAAAATTAACACTATCATTTTATGAACACATCATTTAAAAATCTGACCCGAGTGACATTGACATGCTATTCATTTACACACAGTATATTTTGGGGGGCAGGAGTGTCTAATCAGTTATATTACTTTGAACACTTTCTTACAGCATGTGCCACTGTCTTTTTGGGTCCCATTTTCCTGCCACGAAAATCTCATTCCTTCATCTACCCACTTTGGGTTCAGTTTTGTGTTTGGTTGCTAAGTTACGCTTTGCTTTGAGTTTTGGCTTTATTTGCTGTGTGTGTGGTTATCCGTGTTTAATATAAGCAGGACGTTCAAATGAGATATATATATTGAAATATGTATAATATTGCTAGTCCATGTATAATACTTATTTAATGATCCGAAGAGAAATGCTTGGAATGGTGTATGCGATCAGTTTTAGACATTAAAAAAATAAATTCTTACTTCTTTTGTTTCAGAAAGTAGATATCATTTATTTTCAGAAGTTGTACAGATACATTTGAAATGGATATGTTGCAGATATCATTAACTGTCATGCATACTGATGATTTCCATATCACATTATTGAGCAAAGCAGGACCCCCCGCGGGTTAGGGGGAAGAATTTACCTGATGCTCCCCAGCATGTCGTAAGAGGCGACTAACGGATTCTGTTTCTACTTTTACCCTTGTTAAGTGTTTCTTGTATAGAATATAGTCAATGTTTGTAAAGATTTTAGTCAAGCAGTATGTAAGAAATGTTAAGTCCTTTGTACTGGAAACTTGCATTCTCCCAGTAAGGTCATATATTGTACTATGTTGCAAGCCCCTGGAGCAAATTTTTGATTAGTGCTTTTGTGAACAAGAAACAATTGACAAGTGGCTCTATCCCATCTCCCCCCTTTCCCCGTCGCGATATAACCTTCGTGGTCGAAAACGACGTTAAACACCAAATAAAGAAAGAAAGAAAGAGCAAAGCAGGATTATAAAAGAAAGACATGGACGAATAGGTGGGGGGTGTAGGTGACGATAGAGAGGAAGAAGAAAAGGAAGGGGTGGGGGGAGGATGAAGATGAACATATCCGGAGCGGTTTAAATATTTTATTTATTACTGCATCCGCACAATAAGAACACAGTCTATCTGAATAATAATTGCATTTTCAGATCACAAAATAGTATCTGAGAATTTGGTTGGTTTTGAGCTAAATTATTTTAGCTGTCTTTTCAATTATTATTCCATAGCTTTACATGTTTGGGCCTTATATACTTTGTATTCAGAATGTTATGTCTTAGCCTATAGCTAGCTTGAAAAGATAGCCCAACACAAGTGATGTTTAAATTTCATATGGCATAAAATATGTGCATTTTTTTTTATGCATGCAAGGTGGCGGGAGGTTGATACACGAGTGAATGTGTCTACTTGAGAAACTAACGTTCAAAATGATGTTTTGTACAAATATGTGTGAGAAACTGAAGCGCAGAAATGTTTAAATGCTTTCTATTGCTTGTCACACGAGACATGAATGCTGTAACAATTAAATGTATCATTATGCGCGCTAAACCCCGACTCTTTTGCAAGATGGAAATAGATATAACATGCATTCAAATGACAAAAATAAATCTTTTAAATAAATCTTGTGATGATTGTTATAAATATGTATGTGAGACTGTGCCAAAAGGTGACGTTTTCATGTCAGTATGTCCCAAATGACATCACCAGTACATTTTTCATTCTATCTAATCTGTTTTCGTTCTATTTTTTCTAATAACATGCGTTAACAATTGATTGCCAACTGGAATGGAAGAGCACAAAAAGTGTAACTTGATATGTAGTTTCTCTAGAGGGAAAAACATCTTCCACTTTCATGTCAGTGTGTCCCATGCAACATACATTTGCCAAACAGCTATGTGCAAGTAGATTATTTGTTAGTGGTATAGAAAATACTGATCAACAATTAAAGTCAGTTTTCACATTCATTTTCTACCTATTTCTTATTTGTTTATTCTGTTGGCAATGGTGAAATGTCAGCAATCGTGTGTCATTCGGGACAGTAGACATGACACCTGACCTTTTGGCACAGTCTCATGTGTATGTGTATGTGTGTGAGCGAGTGTGTGTGTTGTGATGTATGCGCACACATTTCTTTTCTGTAACTGCTCTCAGAAAAAAGGCATGAAACAGATCTTCAAGATATTTATTTTGCCATACAAAAAAATCATACATCCACATGTGCATACAGTTTTTCAACAATAAACACTGAACAAAAAAACGAATTATTTTCTGCAACATTTATCAAAACAGAATTATGACCAAACAGCACAGTTCACAATGTACTAGCAAAGCATAAAAGTGTAGACGTTACCAAGTGCACAAAACACTCGAATCACCTTTGGAGGCAAAGTGATGGAAAGAGCTGGGAGAAGCAAAAAATGCGTCCTAACTTCTTTTGGATCTGCCAAGGCAGAACGACTGGAAAGAGTATGTAAACTACACTCCAAGCCTACCACACAATCAAATGAAACAAAAGCGATAGCAAAGCTCTTTGCATTACAAAACTGTGGACATAAAGCTTTGCTATCAATAACATTATAATGCAGTGAAACAAAAAAGTAGCTCAATAACGCAGCTGTTTAACAGCCATCAATGACACTCAAGCACAAGACATGAAAAATTGTCTTTCTTTTCTTTCTTTATTTGGTGTTTAACGTCGTTTTCAACCACGAAGGTTATATCGCGACGGGGAAAAGGGGGGGGGGAGGGGATAGAGCCACTTGTCAATTGTTTCTTGTTCACAAAAGCACTAATCAAAAATTTGCTCCAAGGGCTTGCAACGTAGTACAATATATTACCTTACTGGGAGAATGCAAGTTTCCAGTACAAAGGACTTAACATTTCTTACATACTGCTTGACTAAATATGAAGTTATTGGTACTTTCTTTATTTGGTGTTTAACGTCGTTTTCAACCACGAAGGTTATATCGCGACGGGGAAAGGGGGGAGATGGGATAGAGCCACTTGTCAATTGTTTCTTGTTCACAAAAGTACTAATCAAAAATTTGCTCCAGGGGCTTGCAACGTAGTACAATGTATTACCTTACTGGGAGAATGCAAGTTTCCAGTACAAAGGACTTAACATTTCTTACATACTGCTTGACTAAAATCTTTACAAAAATTGACTATATTCTATACAAGAAACACTTAACAAGGGTAAAAAGAGAAACAGAATCCGTTAGTCGCCTCTTACGACATGCTGGGGAGCATCGGGTAAATTCTTCCCCCTAACCTGGCGGGGGGTAACAGAATCATTGTTCATGTAATTCATTACAATGAATGCCTCAAGTCTTACAAAGTTACAAAACAAAACAGTTGGTGTAGATACATGTACATGTTCAAACGCAGCTTCCAACAAATTTAAACATTCAATTAACATGCTCAAAAAAAATAAAAATAAAAATAAACAGTTGCTCAGATTTGCATTAAATCAAATATCAAAACAAAATAATAATATTTTGCTGAAAATGAAGGTGGTTTAAAAAGGCACAAATGAATTAATTGCTGCTCACTCATCTTCAAGACAGATTTCAGTTCTCACAATATTTGGTACATTCTTTGTTTCTTGGTGACAAACATCTCGTAGTACATGTATTCCTTACTCAAAATGTACTGAATCATGCAATTGAAAAGGGAAAGCCACTTTACACAAATACATGTGTTCTTAAAATCTAAATAAAAAGTTAGTTAAAATAAAGTAAAATGTAAAACCATTAACAAAAAATAAGTCAACTGGAAAGGAGTTTAAAATGCAACAATGAAGAGAGAAAAAACACCTAACTTAATAATATACAATCTGGCGAACATACTAGACACCGAGCTACAAGGTGTACACCTAAGCCATCGCACACATCATTCATGTGACCAAATTACAGGATCTACAACATTGTTTTGTTTCCTCTGGCCACCCATAACTTGTATGCCTCAGGTGTAAACCCAACAGAGTATGATGTATAACAGAGGACATGTACACAAAATGCTTTTGGCCTCAATACAGGTTATATATATGCATGAAAGAAAACTGCAAACCAATGTGTGCATGACATTTTTTCTTTATCCAAGGCTTTCTGACACAACAGAAATAAGGTACAATGTAATTATAATAAACAAGAAATAGACGGAGAGAGAGAGAGAGAGAGAGAGAGAGAGAGAGAGAGAGAGAGAGAGAAGAGACAGAGACAGAGAGACAGAGAGAGACAGAGAGACAGAAAGCGAGAGAGAGAGAGAAAGAGAGAGAGAGAGAGAGAGAGAGAGAGAGAGAGAGAGAAGGTGCAAACACATGCAAACATTTTCATTTATAAGCTTGAAAGCACTTCAAAATGGCAGCTCTCTACTACAAACATCTACGGATTTTATTTTTCATTATGAACTATTCTTGTCAACAGGACAACAAACTGCATACCTCACTCTCACACACACACACACACACACACACACACACACACACACACACACACACACACACACACACACACACACACACACACACACACACACACACACTCACACACAGAACAGAAAAATTGGTCGCAAACGAAACCAAAAACCAACTAAAAAACAAATGACAACCTTGCAAAATTTCACTTTTAACAAACACTCACAACCCAAGCCCAAAAGACTTAAAAGACATGGACACAAAGCACTTTGCATACATTTTTTCCCCAGCAAATTGTCATAACTAGCAACATGAAGCTCAATCAACAGCCACATTCTGAAAATAACTCTGTTGGCTTTGTATGGGTTGTGAAAGAGTGAATGCCCTTGTTTTTACTAGGACAAACAATTTCACAAGCCAATCACAAGGGAGGGGTGTCTCTGAAACACGTGGACAAGGATCACGTGTGGATTTATTTGTCCTAGTTAAAGCAAGGGCATTCACTCTTTCACAACCCATACAAACCCGACAGAGTTATTTCCCAACATTGTGTACTTCTTCAAGAAAAGAAGGGAACACAGAGACAGAGATTCATTGAAGGAAGCCTCCAATAAAATGCTTTTCGCTTTCAAAGCACATGTGCAGTGCTTCCCAGAAAAAACCAGTTTGGCTTACTCTAACAGATGTGGCCAGGCTTATACACAGGACAAGATCATTCCTCCACTTGGTCACATACCCAAAACCAACAACCATTAAAATATAAAATCATAAAAAAATGGCCACTCAGCGCTGACTGTCATTGATTTTGGTATGTGTCCATGTGGAGGGATGGTCTTATCTCACGTTCAAGTCTGGACACATCCAAGATGGTGAGCCGATTCCTTTTATGCGGGAAGGATTGTGCCTTTGACAAACATTTCTGCTTAAGACTACCTGGGTCAAACATCTTTGAAATTTAGAATTTTGAAATTCAACATTACATGAAATTGTGCATAAGATGGATTGATTCAGATCTAGCACTGCAATATTCTTTTGTTTTCTCATTTCTGCACACAAGTGGCTTTATAATTGAAATCTGTTTCATAGCAACTGGCCTTGCCTGAACTGATACTTCAATTCACGCTTGCATTCCAGCCGTTATTTCCTCTAGCCAAATATTATGCTCAGTAACTCATAGTAAATGAAATATTTAAGTACCGTATTTTCCGGGTTACAAGGCGCTACAAAACAAAAATGTAATCCAGTCACCCATTGGGCGCAGGGGGCCAGGGCACACCAAAATTGAAAAAGTATACCGGTAACAAACGGTCGCGCACATCAAAGGAAGAATGCAGAGTGGAAATATGTGTGCTCTGTGTGTGCGGCGAGATCAAAGGCAGGTCCATTGTGATAGCTGGGTTGCCTTGTTTATAGACACTGACCTTCTTCCCAGGGGTCAATGACCAAGTTTTAGCTATGAGAGGTGGTTCCCCTGTCATATCTGAGAGAGGAAACACTTCCGGCACCGGGGTCAGTGACGGAGTTTAACCTATGGGGGGTCTCTTTGATGTCTTGAGAGGAAACTTGGCCAGGGTAGTACCTAGTAGCTGAAACATGCATTATCACAAGTTGTTTGACTGGTACTCAGGCGGTCTCTTTGATTTGTTTTGCATTTCATACACGGATTAGGCGCTTCCTTATACAAGGCGCAGGGGTCAAACTCGAGGAAAAAAGTCGTGCCTTATGACCCGGAAAATACGGTAATGCCCATTTTGATAAGAATACACACAAAAATCGAACAGCATTATATAACCATGAAGTTAACAGAAAGAACACTCTTTGAAAGAGCAACACATTTGCTGATATATCTATGTTAGAATCCATTCATATTAAATACTTCAAGTTTGTTTTCTCAGTTGCTTTTAACGGCACAAATATGCACGACAACCCACAAAGATTTAACACTCAAAATGTCTTTTTCTTAGATGTTATTTAATGAAAAACATTGGCTTTCCGTGCAAACATGCTTCAAAATCCCCTCAATTTAACTCTCAAACTTGTTTCTCACAGTGCGTCCCATGAAAAAATTGCTTAACAGTCAATATGCATCAGAAACTTTTTTTTATTTTTTTTTTATCTCAAAGCAGAATTCAAATTCTTTTTCCAGGATGTTATTTCTTGAAAATAACTGTCCATCGAACAGTGCAAAATTGCATCAGAAACTATTCATACAAAAACCTGGTTCCTTTCTAAAAGTCTGTAGCGCTACGGAGTAATACTGATCACTGCATACACTCACATTTGTCTGCACCAAAAAGGCAACAAAGATCTGTTCCAGAAACTACAACAACTTCAACGCCCCAGTCACTTGGTCAACCAGATCAATCTTTCCCATGACGCCCAGAACTGTCACCGATCCAGGGGCAACCTGAAACCACAACATTGTTGTGATTTAAAAGAGTTATAAAAAGAAATTAAAAAAAATAACGGACAAGTCGCAAAGGACATTTAAAGCATACATGCATGCACACAATACATACAGAGATACACAGATAAAGTACTTTCCACAATGCTGGTCCACTTTTGGGGGAATGTTTTCCTTGAATTTTTGTTTTTTCGAATTTTGTTCTTGCTGCAATAACTGTGAGTCACAGAGATTATTTCAAATGTAATTTGTGCATGAATTAAAAAAAAAGAAGCTCCAAACCTTTTTAAAAAAAATGATCAATTTCCAATTTGTTACCTGAACTTGACCCCGTTGTGACCTTGGAAGTTGATGAAGGTCAACCAAACTTGCGTCATGTCAGGACATCATCAGGGGCTAGAGGCATATTAAGTTTTAAGAGTCCTACTTCATAAACATTTGAGAAAGAGTCAATATCAAATGATTTGTCTATGAACCATAACAGTTCTGACAAATGTTCATCGCATCGGTACAGTGGTACCTCCCTTTACCACCCCTCTCTTTTACGGGTCCCTCAATATTATGACCGACTTTTCTCCGACGGATTTTTTCTCCTTCTTTGTCTTTGTATTTCTCACCTCCATATTATGTCCACCTCTCTGATACGACATATGACAGTCCCAACGTGGACTTACGACTTTTCCCAAAAGGATCACGGGTTTGGTTTACTCTTATATCTCCATTTGAATCAATAAATTCTTCTCAGAATCCCGTCAGTGAAGTTTGAAGGTGAGTAGTGTAGTCTCCTAAATTACTCAACACTGTGGACAGTCCGGAGTGCAGTTATGTCCCTTGAATGAGCGAGTCAAAGTTTCATCGTGAAAACTGATGCTTTTTGCTACAATTTTACATCAGTTTCAACACACTGCCGCGGTTCTGTACGTTTGCAAAGGCTGATAAGTTTTTGAACATTGCGTTTGGAACACTTTTCTTTGTTTTTAACCAAATCTTTGCAGGGTATCGTATGACAATGATTAGTAGCTGGTATCGAGATCGATGTGCATGCTTTTAGACCGCCTGCTTTCGTTCGACCTCAGTGTGTTCATTTGCAAACCTGAACCCACGAGTAGTTATTGGGCTTGATTAAACAAGCAAGAAAACTATGGGTGGGTAAATAATTCAATAGAAAACTGTTTACCATAATCGTTTTAGGAAAGAATAACATTACTTTGTGGGCAGCATCAATCAAAACGCCCATGTCATTCCGGATTATTGGCGGACCCCGACATAAATCAATCCTCCATGTTACGATCCCTCCATATAACGACCGAATTTCGGTTACATTTTCAAAGTCGTTTGACAGAGGTACCACTGTACAAGACCGAGGTCTCTTACGTGCCAAAGGGACAAAACAAGGGTGGGACAAGGATACCATCTGAGTGTGCACATAAAGTTGCTCCGTCCTGGCCCGGATTTCTTTTTCTCCTTCTGCATTCGTGGGCTGAAACTCCCACGTACACTCATGGTTTTTTTGCACGAGTGGAATTTTACGTGTATGACCGTTTTTTACCTCGCCATTTAGGCAGCCATAAGCCGTTTTTGGAGGAAGCATGCTGGGTATTTTCGTGTTTCTATAACCCACGGAACTCTGACATGGATTACAGGATCTTTTTCGTGCGCACTTGGTCTTGTGCTTGCGTGTACACACGGGGGTGTTCGGACACCGAGGAGAGTCTGCACACAAAGTTGACTCTGAGAAATAAATCTCTCGCCGAACGTGGGGACGAACTCACGCTGACAGCGGCCAACTGGATACAAATCCAGCGCGCTACCGACTGAGCTACATCCCCGCCCGGCCCGGATTTGAACCAGTTTTACTTGGTGTACCTCAGCCCAGGTAGCAGTGTAGCTGATACCTGCCTTTACCTGCGTGTGTCCTGCATCATGCACCAGGTAGTGCGGCAGGCCGGCGCTCTGTGCTTTCTCCGCCAACTGCTGGAGCTGCTTGGTTGTCTCCCCTCGCACGACGATTTTTGTTTCCCTGCAAGAAGAAAATGACACAATGTTGTTATACCCAACATGAAATTACTGACCAGTCAGTTCTACCGATTTTGAGTAAATCTGAGAGTGTTTTGTATCAGTATCTCCTTCTTCTTCTGCGTTCACGGGCTGGAACTCTGACGTACACTCGTGGTTTTTTACCCCGCCATCTAGGCAGCCACACGCCGCTTTCGGGGGGAGTATCAATATAAAACCAACTGCTTTGTTGTTATAGCTCAATGTGATGAGTTGTTTTCAGAGATTACCAAGCCTATGTCCTGATGGTCAAACCAACAGTGTCAGCATGGTCAGAGTGAATCAGCGTCACATCCGTTCTTCTTCTTCTTTGTTCATGGGCTGAAACCCCCACGTTCACTCATGTTTTAGCACGAGTGGAGTTTTACGTGTATGACCGTTTTTACCCCGCTATTTAGGCAGTCATACGCCGCTTTCGGAGGAAGCATGCTGGGTATTTTCGTGTTTCCATAACCCGCTGAACTCTGACATGGATTACAGGATCTTTTCCGTGCGCACTTGGTCTTGTGTATACACGAAGGGGATAAGTCACTAGCAGGTCTGCACATAAGTTGACCTGGGAGATCGAAAAAATCTCCACCCTTAATCCCCCAGGCGGCAGAGGCCGGGATTTGAACTCACAACCCTCTGATTAGGAGGCCGATGTCTTACCACTACGCCACTGCGCCCAACATCCATTCAACACTGACCCGAACTGTTCCCAGCACAGCAGCATCTCGTTGTAGGTGGCAGCGTTTTCGGCCAGGAGGCGGTTCTCCGTCATCATGCGGTAGAGGTTGAGCGCGCCGTGGGCCACCTGGGCCGCCACCTTGCCCACCCCCATGTTCAGCTCGGCGTTCACCACCAACACCATCTTGTAGAAGTCACCCGCCTCCAGAAGCTCGTCTTCACTGCTGTCGCTCGTTCCTAGCAGTTCATTCTGTCACAAAACAACAGATGATACTTCTGATGGGGAAAAAAGTCATGCTCTGCTCTGAGTTCAACCCCCCCCCCCCCCCCCGTGCTCTTGTAACTAAGCTACCGAGCCCCCCCCCCCCCCCCTCCGACAAACAAGAACAAGAAGTCATGATCTCAAAATTAACACATACAAACAAACAATGACTCTACCATGTAGGAATAGCAGCACAGAACTCCACAAGGCAATAACAGCAACAACATGAGGATCATCTTCCGATGGAAACACAATCACCCGCATCTAACAATTCAATCCCTTCCTTCAACTCATCCCCTGACAAATGCAGTCCACACAATGTTGGCCAAACCACAGACTTTCCGTACAGTGGAACCCCCATCATAAGACCTAAACAATTTGAAAACAAGTCGCGTAAGGCGAAAATACAATATTTAGTCAAGTAGCTGTCGAACTCACAGAATGAAACTGAACGCAATGCAACGCAGCAAGACCGTATACTCGTGGTCCAGCGCTCACGGCATAGGCAGTGAAATTGACAAGAAGAGCGCGCGAGCGGGGTAGTGGTTACGCTATGCTGCATAGCACGCTTTTCTGTACCTCTCTTCGTTTTAACTTTCTGAGCGTGTTTTTAATCCAAACATATCATATCTATATATTTTTGGAATCAGGAACCGACAAGGAATAAGATGAAAGTGTTTTTAAATTGATTTCGAAAAAAAATTTTGATAATAATTTTTATATATTTAATTTTCAGAGCTTGTTTTTAATCCGAATATAACATATTTATATGTTTTTGGAATCAGCAAATGATGGAGAATAAGATAAACGTAAATTTGGATCGTTTTATAAATTTTTATTTTTTTTTACAATTTTCAGATTTTTAATGACCAAAGTCATTAATTAATTTTTAAGCCACCAAGCTGAAATGCAATACCGAACCCCGGGCTTCGTCGAAGATTACTTGACTAAAATTTCAACCAATTTGGTTGAAAAATGAGGGCGTGACAGTGCCGCCTCAACTTTCACGAAAAGCCGGATATGACGTCATCAAAGACATTTATCAAAAAAATGAAAAAAACGTATGGGGATATCAATCCCAGGAACTCTCATGTCAAATTTCATAAAGATCGGTCCAGTAGTTTGGTCTGAATCGCTCTACACGCACGCACACACACACACACACACACACACACACATACACCACGACCCTCGTTTCGATTCCCCCTCGATGTTAAAATATTTAGTCAAAACTTGACTAAATATAAAAATGACATGTTATGAAGTAGGGAGTCTTATAATGGAGGCAAATCTACTGAGGTCATCAACAGAAAATCAAAAAAGCTAAGTTTGAAACGGAGGAGTCTTAGAGTGGGGGATCTTAACAAGGGGGTCCCATTGTACAACGCCACCCCACCCCTCAACTCGCTCATCTGCAACCTCCTCTCACATTTGTGAAATGTGTCACTCTCAACTTCATGATTTCACACTTGTCAGCTGCTTGCCACAGCTGCTGCTTTTGTCATTTTGTTAACTGAATTGATTTCGCACAACATGTTGTTGCAGTTTTTTTTATTTCATTTTCCATATCGGATTTGGGGCAGCAGGTGTCAGGGGTCATTCAGTTCAACACCTGGTGGTTAAATACAGTGGAACTCCTGCTTTAAGACTTCCAAAAATCCAATAGACATTCAAAGGGACATTTTAACACCTAGCTGAGGCTTTGATCTGAACGCATCCAACAACAACACAAGAAAATGCCACGGAAGGCTTCCCCCGGCTCAGCGATAAAGTTACACAACTGACCACCTACAGGCCAGAACTACCGATGTCTTCCTAGGGGAGGTGGTTTGACTTGAACGATATCAAAGAATAGCTTCAAGTGGATGGACACAGACAGCTAAAAGGGTTTACGATCTACGGGTGTCTGGACATTGTGCATCTGAAAAGTTAACTGTAAACAGTTAATTGACATTACACAAACATAAAACTTAAAAGACAGAAAAACATTCTGATGACTCAGGGGCCAATTTTGCACTTGGCTACAATAGGATTCGCAGAAACCATGCAAGTTGCTTAAGCAGCTGTCAAAAAAAAAAAATTTCTGTCTCCCTAATCTCCTCTTTCCTCCCTCCCACTCCCCCCTCTCTCTCTCCCATCCCCCACAACTGAATGCAATGAAAACTGACTTCCAGAGGAGTGTCCAAATCCTGTGTGTCCTGGTTCTCAAACAACCAGCTGGCGGCCAGGTCAGCGTTCTGGTTCCCCGTGTAGAACAACGCCTGAAACACACAATTCACTCATCAACTTGAATGAACAAACCAAATATACTTACTCATCAACTAGTAGTCTCAATCTTGTTTAGTCCCTGACTGTTTAAATGATTCAGGCTGGAGGGGGGGGGGGGGGGGGGGGATGTTTGTTTTCCATGATAAGGCGGGGACAAAATGAATTAGGGTTGGTAGGTTAGTAAATAAAATAAAATAAATGTTTAGTTTTTTTGTTTGTTTGTTTTGTTTCGTATGTAATTAGTTTTCTTTTCCACAAAAGTTTTTCTGTGTCCCTTAGATGTCAGAGGACAGTAGCTTCCCTTCTGCAGTCTTCAAAAAGAATTTCTTTCAATTCTTTTTTTTTGTTTTTTAGTGTAAAAAAAAAAATCTATGGTCCAGAGAAAAAAAAAGGTCAGTTTGGGAACAGGAAACTCTTACTTTCTTTTTATTAACGTCTTATACTGACAAGGTTTCACACACCTTGAGGGCTGCATTTCTGGTGAAGCCGAGCGACACGAGCGCTGTGACCAGATCTTCGTTGGGCGTAAACAGCGGTGGTTCTGCTTCTCCTCCGCTCTGGCTCTCCATCCCTACACCGCCAAAAAAAATGTTTACTCGAATGAACAAAAAAAATATACTTATTCTAAAAATAGAATGTTTTAAATCACCTGACACTGCAAGGCAATATTCCTAGTATTTATAAGGACAGTAAAATCTTTAAGTCTTTGAGTCTTGAAAATTGAAGAAAAAGACACTAGAGTAAGAGTAAGTAATTTTGACTCCCCTTCACAAACTAATACACACCATTTAAACAGTGACCCTGTTCCGACCTTGAACTTTGACAAGGGTCAACCAGTGTGTCATGTCTGAAGGTCATCAAACCCTGGAAGAAGGTGAAGTTACAAAGCTCTAGGCTCAACAAGTTTCAATAAAAAAAATCTCAATGGTAAACGTTGCCGTTACAGCAAACGGGCAGCCTTACATTGAAAATGACTAGAGCTTCTCCTGATACTCAGATGAGTCAAATAAACTATTCTGAAATATTCCCATGACAGTGGTAACTGGTATTAATTAAATTCTGAAAAAACACCCATTTTATTCAACTCTTTCAACCTGACAACAGCCTTCTTCTCTGCTAACACTGGAGACTGCCCACCAGCAAAATCACAGTGTCATATATACATTGGCTGGCAAGTAATTGTAACTTAATTAGTAGGTGTACATCCAACTTCCAATGTACCAAAGCTAATCATCCAGCAGTACCCATATGTTGATGCTTTTTCTGCGAGACGACACTTCTCAATAAAAAGGACGCTTGTTGTCCATTGGTCTGAGAGCATAACCACAGGTGCATTAACTTTACAAACATATTCCTCTCATCACCCCTGTCAGCTAGTCAGTTTGGTGTCTTTGCATGATGAGTACCACTTTAACTTTACATTCACACAAACATAGTTCAAGGCTGAACAACACACAAAAACAACTTTCACTGTTTGATGTGTTCAAGCTGTACCTCTGTTACTTTTACTAGTGTTAGTATTGTTCAGCTTGTGGCACTGTACTGTGGCTTCCAAAGTGATAACAACCACAAGGATTATTAATAATGACAGTCTCAGACAGCTGTTTTCTGTCAGCACATGACATCGCTCTCACAAAATGACTTGGTAAGCCTTGTGGGAACTTTCACAGCCTATGTCAAAATCACTTGTGCTGACAGAAAATTGAGAAATTATCAACACTAAGAAAATTGTCATCTTCAAGCGCCTATGCTATGGTTCCCCGCACTGAGTGTACTCATGACAAACTGACAATACCCAGACTAAAAGTAAAACTTGAGAAACAAAATCAGTAACTCTTGGTTCTTAGGTTTCTTAATGTCAGAATAAGGCAAACTGAAACAAACATAAACTATAATGAGAAATATTGACTCAGCTAGGGCGGGACCGCCGGTTAGCCGGAGAACGTTAGATTAGAAAACTGACGTCTGTGCAATCGCGGTGATCATTCTCGCACATTTTGTCAAAAAGACAGAAATAGTTAAGCTCATAAGCGTCAAAAGACTTTAAGGTTATGTACAACCTACCTGTCTATGTATGTCGTTGCTCACAAATAACAAAATAACCTTTTTTAATAAGCGGCAAGCAGATATTTAGCCGAAGTATTCGCACACTGTCTGCAAACTGTTCAAGGCTGCAACGTGTGCGTCTCGTACCATTTGAAGATAAAAGAAACGCATTGAACGTATTCGGTTGGATATGAATGCATAAAATGAATGTTCAGAATAACTGACTGAACTACCAGATTAAAACAGCTCACTGCACAACGCACACAGACGTTAGGTACTCTTTTGTTGTTAGATCATTCTTAAACCGATAAAACAATCTGAAAAGGTTGAGGTAACTCTAGCAACTTGCTGTATATGCTTCCGGTTTTGGGTTGGTCCCTGGAACGAGAAAAAGGCTAACATTTCTTGCTACTTAGCGAGAAACTATCCTGCGATGGGCAACCTGTTTGGAAAGAAACAAGCTAAAAAGCCTGCGGCGAGAGTCACTGATCAAGACAGAGCTATTCTACAGCTGAAACAGCAGCGAGACAAACTGAAACAATACCAGAAGAAAGTACTTGCACAACTTGACAGAGACAGAGATGTCGCGCGGAAACTTTTACAAGAAGGGAAAAAGGACAAAGCAAAGCTGATGCTGAGGAAAAAGAAATTCCAAGAGTCCCTTCTAGAGAAGACAGACGGCCAGCTTGACAACTTAGAAAAACTGGTCCACGATCTGGAGTTTGCTCAAGTGGAACATGAAGTTGTGAAGGGACTTGAGGTAAGAAAATCACAAATGTGTATGAGTTTATCAGAATCTGTCGCTCTCCAGACAATCAGTCGGCGGATGATGTTCATTTGAAGCATTCTATAACATTAGCTTAATTTTGGGACTCCTTGCCCGTAAGTGTAAAAGGGGGAGGGGGGGTGGTCTTAAAACCTTAAAACCTATGGGATCATTTCAAAAACCTACTGTTTCTGTTACCATTGGATGCGACTCATGATTATTTTGTTCATGTCCTTGACAGGTGGGCAATGCGGCGCTGAAGAAAATGCACGACATTCTCTCCCTGGAAGACGTTGAGCGCATTATGGACGATACAAGGGAGGGAATTGAAGTCCAGCAGGAAATCGATGCGCTGCTTGCAGGAGGCTTGACGCAAGAAGATGAGGACGATGTCATGGATGAACTTAACGAAATTCTCGCTCAAGGTGACACTGACAATGTCAAGTTGCCAGACGTTCCAACGGATGAAGTTGGCGAGCAGGAAAGGGCACGTGCAAAGGAGAGGAGAAGAGAGGAGAAAAGAGAAGCTGTAGCAGCTACGTGAATACCTTGTGTGCTAAGGGAGAAAGACAGAACATCTGACAGCTCGCAAACTGGGAACCTACATCAAGTGACATGGCTTCTTACAGAGGTGTTTCCATTTGCCAAATATTCTGCTGTAATTTTGCTTCTTGCCTAGCATAGTGATTCTATGCTTTGTCCTGAAGTCTAAAGTTAAATATATATATATATATATATATATATAGCAGGGATTTATTTTGTGTAGTACTAGTACTAGTTTCTGTGGTGAATGCAAAAGCGAATGATCTTTTCTACTACCCATGATTTAACAGGGATTTAATCAAACTAATTAATGAAAGGCACAGCACCAATAACACATTCACATGCACAGTGTACCATTTCAATTTTGAACTAGAATGTGGTCGGCATGGGGGTTGGGTGCTTTATGTTTTGTCAAGTGATAGGGATTTTATGCACATTAGTTGAACTGCAAATAATGAATAAAAATTTAATGTTTTCCTTCAACAAATGTTGCTGTTTGTAGAAAAGGAAGCAAATTGTGTTGAATCAGGGGTGCCATTTTGCTTTGGCGAAATGCCAAAACATATTTAAAATTGCTTAAAACTTAGCCATCATTTTGACAGAGAGGCTGAACATTTTTACCAGGGGGGGAAAGTAATGTTAGGGACTGCGGTAAACTCTAGAAACTGCGGAAACTTTTATGGCCATTTCAGCAAATTTGCCAAGAAATAAATCGAAGATTTAATATTGACACACAACGACAGTCCTTACAAACTTTTGCTTAGTTATAAGTTAGTGAAACTGAGTGATGTATCGATGACTGATTTGTGTTTGTTTTGGTGGGTTTTGTTTACAATGAAAGCACAGTGCTTTATTCCGTGGTACTTGTTCACTTCCTTTGAGAGTGTTTTTACTTCATTTAAATTTGTTGCTTTTGAAATAATTCCAGAGAATAACTATTCAAATTAAACAAGCCAAACTCGACAATCAAATTCAGTCAGATCAACTATTTTTATTCTACAAATGGCGACAACGTGCCTCTTGTTTATTTACAAACAGAAATAAATGCATATTTACCTTCCTAATTTTCTCTTTCAACAACATACTCCTCACTGGTAAAATGAACATTATCTTCCTGCTCCTTGTTGCTATCAATATCGCTCATTTTTGCAAGAAAAACAGTAAATGAAAGCTTGGAAAATGTGAGAAACGCAGTGCAAATGATCGGAAGGGATGAAGAAACATAACTAGCCTTCTGATTGGCCAGTGGCTCATCGTGCTTCAGCGGGCTAAGACCCCTTCCCCTCTTTTCAAATTCTTTCTTTTCTGTCCATAACATCTGTAAATTTACCTCTTAACAAAAACCTGATTTCCTCAGAGTTTGAGGGGTCTTTGACTGTTTTTTTAATTTTTATTTGTTTGTTTCAACATCGAACGCAGAAGAAGAAGAATTTGTTTGTTTGCTTAACGCCCAGCCGACCAGAAGGGCCATATCAGGGCGGTGCTGCTTTGACATATAACGTGCGCCACACACAAGACAGTCACATTATTCTGACACCGGACCAACCAGTCCTAGCACTAACCCCATGCCAGATGCCAGGCGGAGCAGCCACTAGATTGCCAATTTTAAAGTCTTAGGTATGACCCGGCCGGGGTTTGAACCCACGACCTCCCGATCATGGGGCGGACGCCTTACCACTAGGCCAACCGTGCCGGTTTGAATGGGGGTATCACTGAAGTAACGCTCCCCCAAAGTCGGCGTCGCACTGCCTACGTGGCGGGGTAAAAACGGTGTGGCTCGCAAAACTCTCACCATAAGGTGACCCTGAGAGTAAAAAGCTCAGGAACAAAGAAGAAGAAGACTGAAGTAACTTACTAATCCTTTTGAAGTTTGAGGTAAAATATGTAGTTATGAGTGTATCTATTGATATCATTCTTATAGCAGGTTGGTGTATAAAATAGACCACATCTTTAGAGAATGTACCTTAGCCTCTGTCATGTTTTAGAAGATAATCAGAATGTTACTAAATGCCCAATCATTATGGATAATATGTAAGGTGAGTGTACGCAGTGTTTGTGTGTGCCTGTGAGAGTACTGAAAAATGTTGTGGTGTTGAGTACATGTGGTACAGTGGGACCCCTTGGTTAGGACCCCCTGATGGATGACACATGTTGTGGTGTTGAGTACATGTGGTACAGTGGGACCCCTCGGTTAGGACCCCGTGATGGATGACACATGTTGTGGTGTTGAGTACATGTGGTACAGTGGGACCCCTCGGTTAGGACCCCCTGATGGATGAAGCACTTCCCCTCTTTTTAGACTTTTTTTTTAAAAATTTGTTTGTGGTCTGAAAAGCGGGGTACCTTTGTAACAGCTTTCATCCCGGAACTTTTCTACAATCTAACATGCAAGACTTTTGTATACGGTTTCTGTGGGTGTGTGTGTAAGCAGATGTTACACATAATAAAATAGTGGTTCAAAATTGTGCATTTATATTCGCAAGATGCTAAGTTGAAGTGCACAGGGGTAAAAATGGCATTTCATTTGGAGAAAAAACTTTTGAGTTTTAGCACTTTTGACTGTCAAATTCTTTGAATGAATCAAATGTTCAAGGTCTTTGCAAATAATTTGGCTCACCATCTCAGATCTGTCCAGTCATTTTGATGGAATAAGACCATTCCTCAGACGGGCGCAGTGGCGTGGTGGTAAGACGTCGGCCTCCTAATCGGGAGGTCGTGAGTTCGAATCCCAGTCGCTGCCGCCTGGTGGGTTTAAGAGTGGAGATTTTCCGATCTCCCAGGTCAACTTATGTGCAGACCTGCTTAGTGACTTAACCCCCTTCGTGTGTACACGCAAGCACAAGACCAAGTGCGCACGGAAAAGATCCTGTGATCCATGTCAGAGTTCGGTGGGTTATAGTAACACGAAAATACCCAGCATGTCTCCCCCGAAATCGGCGCATGCTGCCTGAATGGCGGGGTAAAAACGGTCATACACGTAAAATTCCACTCGTGCTCAAAACATGAGTGAACGTGGGAGCCTAAGCCCATGAACGAAGAAGACCATTCCTCCACTTACACATACCAACAGTCGCACTGCTTTCTATGCCGAGTGGGTATTAATATTTTGAGTCAGTTTCTAAAAATCCCACCAAGACAGGAAATACAATACAGCTGTACGTGATCCATGTTTGACTACCCTGGACACTGTTCCCTGATGTGCGTGCGTCTCCCAACCGTTCTTCAAAAGTCTACCCCTATACAAGGCCTGAGCTGTTCAGCAAGGTATCAGTCTAACTTCAGTCGCCGTGCTGAACAGTGCATCAAAGAATCTTTCACCGTGTCTTGCGCTTTCGACAGAAATGACAGGTTCAAGGTTTGCAGTCAGTCTGAGCATTGTCACAACCTCTCAGGCTTTTCATGGGGAGACTTGGGTAGGACAGATGGGACACGTACACACACATCAGGGGACAGTATCCAGGGTAGTCAACAATGGATTGGAGCTGTGTTGTCCCCCCTCTTTTTTTCAAAATGCAATTCATTAGTTTTATGGGTACTCTTCAGCTTTGAATTGAGCCTGGCCATATCCGAGATAGCGAGCCAAATCATTTGCAGGGGAAGGACTGTGTTGCAATTTTGTATGTGTGAATATCATTACATGAACAATGTAGACATGTGATTACGGTAATAACAGTGAAGGAAATTATCCAAGAAAATCATGAGTGCAACCTTAATATATAGATGCATGTACATACTTCATGAAGTGCAATTGAATGGTTCAACGAGTACATCAACATGTTCTCGTTTGATTGCTAAATATATAAAAACGATTTGCTTCTGTACCAAAGTGTTAAACTGTGCATTTTCCTTGTTTGCTAAAACATATGCGAGTGGGTGTGTGGGCGTGTTTTTGTGTGTGTACATGGGAGTGAATGTGAGGGTGTATCAATACGTGTGTGTGTACATGTGCATGCATGTTCCAAGCAAGGTACAATACTGTATATATATACGACTTGTGTCTGTCTGTGTGTGTGTGTGTGTGAGTTCGCGATGCACGGCCAAAGTTCTCGATGGATCTGCTTCAAATTTGGTGGGCATATTCAGGTAGACCCGGTACAGGACACAACCTGGTCGATATTTCAACACGTGCTCTCAGCGCGCAGCGCTGAACCGATTTTGGTTCCACCTCAGCTACCCGGGCCCCCATACTGACACACCATAGCCGCTACACCACATCACAACGCCAAAGTTCTCGGTGGATCTTTTTCAAATTTGGACACCGTATTCAGCTACACCCCGGACACAATATCATCGATGAGATATTTCAACACGTGCTCTCAGCGCGCAGCGCTGAACTGATTTTGGTTTTTGTGTTCATTTCACCATTATAAGTAACTCTTCCTTATCTTCTCCAGTGTTTGGCGTTTATCTCCCTTCCTTCGTGTGGCTTTCCCGTTTGTAAGTTACTATTTTTAGAATGTCACTGCGCTGTCCACTGCGCTGTCCACAACGCTTCCCTTGCACCCGTAAGTTGTTCTTACTGTCAAAGTGAAAAGGTCGAATCAATTTATAGCCACGCGAAAAATACACTCTCACCTATCTCTATATATTTATAGATACAGATATGCATACATATATACGGCTTCTCTGTGTGTGTTTGTGTGTGTGTGTGGGCAAAAACCTGTGTATTGTAGAGTTCTGTTTGTGATGTGGTCTAGCGGCTTTTGTCTGTCTGTATGTTCTGGCATTTGAGAAGCCACAGCAGATAATATAGGGCTAAGAAATAAGCTCTAAAATTCTCAATCCCGTTTGACAGGACTTCGCCTTCAAAGGTGATTGTGGTGAACCGCCACGCTGTCTGTCTCTGATCTGTTTCGCGCCGTTCACCCCAAATTCCCGTTTCCGAGTTACTATTTTTAGAATGTCACTGCGCTGTCCAGAACGCTTCCCTTGCACCCGTAAGTTGTTCTCAGGACCGTAGCAGCCCTACCGGCCACTCCGGCCATGGCCGGACCAGTTTTTTGTTTAAAAAAAAAATCGTCTTCATAAGCTTCAGCGCTGTGTTAGGAGGAAGGAGGGGTCGTGACTTAGATCGCACAATGACAGCGTTAAGCGAGAAATTGTCACTAATAGTTGAGGAGAACATAATGGCCAGGGACCGTACCTTTTTAATTTTTTTATGGCCGGACCACTTTTAGGAGCTGTGCTACGGCACTGGTTCTTACTGTCAAAGTGAAAAGGTCGAATCAATTTATAGCCACGCGAAAAATACACTCTCACCTATCTCTATATATTTATAGATATAGATATACATATATATATATATACGGCTTCTCTGTGTGTGTGTGTTTGTGTGTGTGTGTGTGGGCAAAAACCTGTGGATTGTAGAGTTCTGTTTGTGATGGGGTCTAGCGGCTTTTGTCTGTCTGTATGTTCTGGCATTTAAGAAGCCACAACAGATAATATAGGGCTAAGAAATAAGCTCTAAAATTCTCAATCCCGTTTGACAGGACTTCGCCTGCAAAGGTGATTGTGATGAACCGCCACGCTGTCTGTCTCTGTCTCGCGATTCACCCCGGCAAAGCCGGGTATTCCTCTATTCCTCTAGTCTATATATATATACGACTTGTGTCTGTGTGTGTGACTGTGTATTTGTGTATTCGCCATGCACGGCCAAAGTTCTCGATGGATCTGCTTCAAATTTGGTGGGCATATTCAGGTAGACCCGGTACAGGACACAACCTGGTCGATATTTCAACACGTGCTCTCAGCGCGCAGCGCTGAACCGATTTTGGTTCCACCTCAGCTATTTTGGCTCCACCTCAGCTACCCGGGCCCCCATACCGACACACCAAAGCCAAAGTTCTCGGTGGATCTTTTTCAAATTTGGACACCGTATTCAGCTACACCCCGGACACAATATCATCGATGAGATATTTCAACACGTGCTCTCAGCGCGCAGCGCTAAACCGAATTTGGTTTTTGTGTTCATTTCACCATTATAAGTAACTCTTCCTTATCTTCTCATCTTCTCCATGTTTTCAGCGTTTACCTCCCTTCCTTCGTATGGTGCACTTTTGTATGAAGGGGGCATCTTCGGATATTCCCCGTTCTGTTACTATTTTTAGAAGGTCACCGCAGTGTCCAGAACGTAAATTGGACCCGTAAATTATCCTCACTGTAAAAGTGCAAAGGTCGAATCAATTTATAGCCACGCGAAAAATACACTGTCATCTATCTCTCTATAGATACGGCTTCTCTGTGTTTTGTGTGTGTGTGTGTGTGTGTGTGTGTCTCTCTATGTGAGGAACACCTGTGCATTGTTCAGTTCTGTTTGTGATGTGGTCTGGCGGCTTTTGTGTAATTTTATGTACTGGCCTTCTTTGAGAAGCCATAACAGTTCAAAAGGGCTTAGAGATAAGCTCTAACTTGCTCAGTCCTGTTTGAGTGGAGTTCGCCTCCAAAGGTGTTTAACACGGTTACATTCGTCGACAAGGATGGGACTCGATATGGTCAGGAATGGCATTATGGCCACTGAATCATTTTCGTGCTGTTCCCATTCCACGAATCTGGGAGGGACCTAAGCTTGGCGGGTCCATTGTTCGGACCCGGCGAAGCCGGCGTACGGCTCTAAGTACTTCTTCCCGGCGAAGCCGGCTACCCGGCGAAGCGGGTATTCATTCTAGTACTGTATATATGCGTCTTTTGTTCACAAGAAATAATCACACATCTTTCTTCTCACACAATTTATTTAATCACCACAATCACTCATGACCAGCATCATTGACAGACACAACCGTCAGACTATCGCTTCACTCCTTACAAAAATAACCGTGAAGAATTTTAAGTTTGTGTTACTTGGTGTTTGTTGAACAGTTCAACAAGAAAAGGAGCGAACACCACTTTTACAACTGGATTCCGCAAATCCTTGTTTCATCGAACGAAAAGTCTTGCATACTTCATGAGATTCATCAACATAACACCTGAATTGTGTACATAATTAACATTCTGTAGCATTGTGGGGGAAATTTCAGGATAATCATGATTTACATTCAATAAAAACAGATCATGAAGATTTTTTCCTTCAAGATTTGGCATCAAGTGTCCAAGATAGCCTTCTCTATATTCAAAATGTCTCTCCGGTGTATATAATATAATTTTCCCCCATTTCAAAAACAAAGAAAACTACACCATAGTTAAAGGGTATGACACACATAACAGCTTTCAGGGTTTTGTTTGTTCTTTTTGGTAAGTTCAATGACAACTTTTACTTCCAAGGAATGCAAATGCAGAGTAACACTTACTGCTAAAACAACCACCGAATATTATGACATTTCAAAAGTAAACAGGGGTACAACAAGGTATATAATCGAACACAAAGAGAACATTTTTCCACCCAAGTCATTGTAGGAAGTGCATAGTCTGTACTGAGCTGTCCTGTCCTCAACAAATCAGTGATAAATACTGGTTGCAGTTATTCGCTTCAAACAGAATGAGCGGTCGACATAATGGGAAGAACAAGAACTTGTCATTTCTACTTGGCACGACACACAGTTCTCCTTCGTCCAATTCTCTAACGAATGCTGAAGTGAGGTTTCTTAAACCTCATTTAACAATACAAACGATGAAGCTCAGTTTCTCAATGTATTTTTTCTCCTTGACAGCTTTCAAAAAAATCACCGGTCGTCCAATCGTAGCTTGAACTACCGTTTATTTCGCGCCTAGACACCTACAAGCTTGAACAAGAAGCTCAGCCACAAGCAAACAAAATTATGCTTGCAAATTGTCGCTGCAAATGCACTACTCTCGCGGCAGATTATGCTTTACCCTTAGGGCCATTAAGACAGTAACCAACGGAAAGAGTCTGCACATATCAGTCAACTATTTCTGCAGACAAAGCTTTTCTGTGTTGCAAGCGTTTGACTGTGACAAACTGGCACTGTCCTATCACACAGAGTTATCATACTCCAGACTCTAGGGGGGAGGGGGGTTGTATAGTATTATGAGCTGCCTAGGTTACAGAGACCTTGAGAAAAAAGATGCCTCCAAATACAGTGAAACAAAAAATCAGGTCTACAAAATCAAAATCCTGGCATCAAAACCACACAACGCCGCCGCCAAAATTCTGCCGACTTAGCTCCTTCTGAGAGAGTTTCAACGTTCAGAGTTCATAACGGCGACACCGGAGCTGACGCCGTGCCTAGGATAGCAGAGTGGTGCTGAGATTGAGGTGGAGGTGGAGGACGGGGGTAGCATGACTGGCGACGCGAGACTATGGCCAGGTGTCATTAAGCTTTCCACTGTGCCTCGAAATTGTCACCGATGGCGTCCAAGAAATCCATGGTGTACAAGTAATGCTCGGGTTTCACACTGCAAATATATACAAGGTAAGATTTGTAAATGTGGATACATTTTCCACCAACCTGAGTTTTATAAAAGCTGGAGAGAAAAAAATCAATGAACCACAGTTGATATACAAGTCATAAAAGAAAGGGGGAAAAAAAAAGATACTGACCTACCTAGCTACCAACCTCACTTAAGTTCTGCAATTAATATCTCTGGAGTTGCTAAACTTTACAGTCATTCCAACTCACATCTCTTCTTGCATAAAAACCCAACTTGCTCCCACCTCTCTTTCTCTCGTGTTGTTCTGACTGCTATCCACATTCATCACCTAACAACCAGTGAACCCCACTTCTTTTCTTGTGGAGCTTCCTCCTTAGCCTCTATACCGCCAGCCTAGAAAATGCGGGGCTGGTTTGGTCATTAAATACACCATTTTCTTCCTTTTCTTTCTTCCAAACTACGCTTGAATAAAACGGGCCTTGCCATGGTGCCTACATATGCACATCAGTATGAATGTGACCACTCACTTTTTCAAGCCGTAGATGCAGCCAGCCAGGTCCTTGGTCATCTTGCCACTGACCACTGTGTCCACACACGCCTTCTCCATCGTTTGGGCAAACCTGTCCATAGATCATCATCATCATCATCATCATCAATCATCATCATCATCAATCATCAATTATCAATCATCATCAATCAAACCATCAATCAATCAATCAATATCATCATCATCATCATCATCATCATCATCATCATCATCATCATGCCTCTGTGTCCGCACATGCCTTCTCCATCGTTTGGGAAACCTGTGAATCATCAAATTCGGATCGCTTCCTCCTAGTGGAAAGCTAGCAGCAACAGAGTCGCGCTACCCAGGTGTATGCGTCTAATCAGCCACCTGCACTTGTGGCAGAATGACTAAGGTCTTTCTTTGGTGTTTAACGCCGTTTTCAACCACGAAGGTTATATCGCGACGGGGGGGGGGGGGGGGGGGGGGGGGGTTGGGTGAGAGATGGGATATAGCCACTTGTTAATTGTTTCTTGTTCACAAAAGCACTAATCAAAAAATTGCTCCAGGGGCTTGCAACGTAGTACAATATATGACCTTACTGGGAGAATGCAAGTTTCCAGTACAAAGGACTTGACATTTCTTACATACTGCTTGACTAAAATCTTTACAAACATTGACTATATTCTATACAAGAAACACTTAAAGGTAAAAGGAGAAACAGAATCCGTTAGTCGCCTCTTACGACATGCTTGGGAGCATCAGGTAAATTCTTCCCCCTAACCCGCGGGGGGTAATGACCAAGGTCTTTTACGTGCCACAGTGGTGACACGGGGGCGGAACATGGATACCGTCTCTCAGTCTGCACATAAAGTTGACCCGTGTCCGGCCCGGCCCGGATTCAAACCTGCGAACATAGGATCACAAGTCCAATGCTCTACCAGCTGAGCTACCGGGCCTACACATCAACAGCATACAGCAGAGGGGGTGGGGGTGGGACCGACCTCTGCAGCTCTTTGTTGCCGTCCAGTTTGCCGCGGTGCTCCAGACCCCTCGTCCAGGCGAAGATGCTGGCAATGGGATTGGTGCTGGTGGGGTTGCCCTGGCAACATGCAAATCAATCCAGTAAAGAGGTGTCTTGTCTTCACACTGTGTTCATTTTCATTCCTTTCATTGTAAAAGGCAAACTGCACTTGAATATATGTCAAATTGTGCCAAGAGACAAATTTCGATCTTTGTGCAATAATGAGAATTTTGCTTATCTTACCTTCTATCATATTTGCCTTGACGCTGCCTTGTACAGTCTATTATACAGTCCGTTTTATCCAAAACACTTAAATACTTGATCACTTTATTTTGGTCCCAAAAACCTGCCATATTGCCACAGCAATAATATATTTGAAGAAAAAAGATAATTTTTCATGAGCTGTAACATGATCAGATCAGAAAAACAGAAAGTTGCCTTGTACAGTCAGCAAACTGACTCGGTAACCTCAGTCACGACAGCCAGCCAACAGTCATTCAGTTGTCTCCCCTGGTCTTAATCATGCAATGGAACACCATGCAATTTCAACTTTGAAACCTTACTACACACAACTTGCAGGAACTGCTAGTGCCTGGCAACTGAGCAGTAACTGCCAGGACAATGAAAGCCACACAAGCACCTTCTGGTGTTCCCGGTAGTGGCGTGTGACGGTGCCGTGAGCGGCTTCAGCCTCGATCGTCTTGCCATCGGGGCACACCAACACACTGGTCATCAGACCCAGAGACCCGTAACCTGCACACAAATATATAAATCATTAGAACGCAGTGTTCATTCCCTCACACTCAGGTGGTTTTCTTTTTCTTTTGTGTTAACCAGTAGAAGCAGGTCACTGAGCTCCGTACAAGCCTACTTTGATGGCATTAATGATCAATGCAGAGTTCTTGATTCAGCACCGAACTTCATGGGAGGTGACCTCTTAGTAGGGCCTCGCATGACAGGTACAGTGTAACCCCTTTTAAGACTCCTTGGTTGAAGACTCACTCTCTTTTAAGACCCTGTTCTGAGACTATCTGTTCATAACCTCTCTAAATTTACTCTCCTTTTTAAGACCTGATTTTCTCAGATTTCTAGACGTTCCAATCCCTGTCTTTTAAGACCTGATTTTCTCAGATTGTCTGTAGAATTCTCTGTAAATTAACCCTCCTTTTAGAGACTGGACTTTCCACCGTAGCAGTGTATTTGCACCAACCTTGAGCGACGACATCAGACTGGACGTCACCGTCGTAGTTCTTGCAAGCCCACACGAAGCCGCCCGACGACTTGATGGCCTGGGCCACCATGTCGTCAATCAGACGGTGCTCGTACCAGATGCCCTGCTTCTCAAACTGGGGCTTGTACTGTCTGTAACACACACACACACACATGACGTTAATCAAATGGAGGGGAAACACGCAAAAAGGGGAAGGAACTCTAGGAACGGAAATGAATGAAAGGGGAGAGAAGTGGTTGGATGATGTCAAGGGCACAGGCAAACAGACTAAAAGTAATACACATTCATAAAAGGGGGGGGGGGGGGGGGGGGGGAAGAAAGAAGAAAAAAAAAGGGGGGGAAAACACACGCACGCACACACACACACACACAAAACCAAACACGAACACACACAGAAACACACACACACACATACACACACACAAATACAAAAATACACACACACGTACCGTAAAACCACAGTATGTTTGGGGAATACAAGTACATCACATTTTCGCATTCAAACCGTCAGGTGTGGATGTGCCCAGGGATAAAATGAAATTGGACTCTACTTGTTTTCTGTCTGTGGAGGTGCTGTACATTTGCCAGACACCTTTCACACATGCATCCAAGGAGGTGTGGTTGCTGCTGTTGAAATGTTGGGCAACAGACCTGCCAGATGTTCGGTGAAGCGGGTAGAGAGAGTTCTTTCGGTCTCACCAATGTAGAGTACTTTGGGGCATTTGAGACAGGATATGGCATAGATGAGGTTGCGGCTGGTGCAAGAGAATGTGCGTTTAATTTTGAAATCTTTTTTGGGGCCGGTCAGAGTGGTAGAATGGCAAATGTGGGGGCAGGTGTGGCAACGATACATAAAAAAATGTTGGACAACGATTTCAGTAAATTAACAAATGAAACACAGAAAAAGCACCATCACAACCACCAACAACAAAAAAGAAAACGTTGAAAGGTTGATCAAAAAGTCATGACAATGAGCTGCTTCCTGCATGTAAATATAGAACACGCACATCAAAAACGTTCTTACTTGTCGTAGATTTCCTGGAAGATGTCCTTGAAACGACCATCGTATCGCTTGAGGATGGTGTTCTTGGTGCTCATGTACAGCGGCCAGTTCTTCATCAGAGAGTACTGGAAGCTGGCGTGAGCAAAGCCGGTGATGGACTGAAGAGTTAAGCACAAATATTTCATCAGTTTATCCAAATCCTGAAGTCTTGCAAACATCTGAACTTGTAATCATGCAGTTAGCTGAACTTATAATCTTGCAGCTATTTGAATTTACTATCACGAAGCTATCTGAACTTCTAGTCACCGCCTATGTTAGTCATGTTCGTCCTGGAAGCACACCAGGAGAAAAAAAAAGAAGAGTAACTGTTGCTAGATAATGAAACAGCCACATCGCAAATCTCCGTTAAAATGTGTGAAACTAAAAAATAAAGTTTGCACCCTACATAAAGAATTCTAGGATCAACAGAATCTGGTTCTATTCGTGTTGTACTTGGACACAAAGTCACCACCTGATTTAAAACTTTTTGTCTCAAATCTTTCTACAGATACTGTCGTATTAAACAAGTCGACCATTACACAACCCTTTGCCAAAACAAGAAGAACAAACGCTCCATCAACTCCCCTTTCCAGACATAGAGTACAGGTGGCTGTAAAAAAAAAATTTTTAATTTTTTAATTTTACTTCATAATGCTGTTTTAATGCTCTAGCTCCAAAATCATTGGACAAAACCTGAACAATAATTCTTTCCATCTATGTCCGGTCTGCTAAATCCAAAAACTATCATGGTTGCTCAGGTGAGTCAACTCGCTGTGAGAATCTTTACCATGCGCCGATTCTGACCTCGTCTGTGTTGTACATGGCCATGCCGACACCGCCGGAGTTCTTAAATTCAAAGACCGTTGTCCTGTCCTCCTTGCCTCCCTGGGGTGTGAAGACAAGCTCCAGTTTACCGGGGCCCTCGATCACCCTGTCTGTTGCCTTGTACTGCAACACACCATCAACAACATCATGAGTGGATCCACAATCATAGTAATACAGCAGAACCCCTTCCCCTCTTTTCAGGCCTCAATCTGGAAAATCACCTCTTAAAAAGGAGGGAGTCTTCAAACTGGTGGGAATTTGCAGATGTTATAATAAGAAAGTCTGAAAAAACATGGTTTTTAGCAAAACATGGTTTTTAGTCTGCAGATTCTCTCAAAGTTGCAGTCAGACACACACTAGTGCACTTCCAAAGCAGAACGACGCCTACCTGGTCGCCAAAAGCGTGACGTCCAATGGTGATGGCTTGTGTCCAGCCCGGCACCAGACGAGGGATGTTATCGCAGAGGATTGGCTCGCGGAAAACAGTGCCGCCCAGGATGTTACGGATCGTTCCGTTGGGGCTCAGCCACATTTTCTTCAGCTTGAACTCTGAACGCAAGCACACAGACATGTTGCAATATGATGCCAGAAACCAAGGGAAGCAAGTGCTGAAATATTGACAACAGAAAGTGAGACTTTTGTCTCCTGGGGCCTGGGACAATAAGAAATATTGAAGCATTGAAAGAAATAATCGACTTGTAACAAATGTTTGCTTCTCAAATAAACATGCATAAAGAATGTGTCAATAGAAACATTCAGAGCTCTACAAGTCCTGCTGTGAATACAGTGCTTCAGGCCAAGGAATGACACTTGACTTCAGCTGCCCAACCACAGTCGCATGTATAAGAGAGAACTGCTGATGCACAAAAATATGGTTCCCCTTAAGTCAACGACGCAGAAATGTCATGTTCGAGCATAGGGGGCAAAGGCCCAGCAAAAGGAGAATATTTCAGTGATTTTTGACACCATTTGGATCTACTACATACAAGGGAATGAAGAAAACCAATCTATTCATCCTGACAAATTTTCATTTGACATAATTTGATCAAAACCCCGAAACTTTCAAAATAGAATTCCAGACGAGAAATTTCATCCCTGAAAATATCAACGAGAGAGAATTTGAATACCTTCCACTCTCTCCTCGTCGGGTGTGATGGTGGCACACTTGATGCCCACATTGTACTTCTTGATGGCTTCCGCGCTGTCGATGGTGACCTGGTCGTTCGTTTGGTCACGGTAAGGAAGGCCAAGGTCATAGTACTTGCAGTCAATGTCGATGTAGGGGAAGATCAACTGTCAACCAGAAAACATATTTCTTATAAAAGTTGATCTTGTGGAGCCAAAAGTGAGAGCTGGTTGCCGAGTGGGATCCAATCACGAACAAACTACTCCAGAGAGCACAAGAGTGACCTCACCCCCACCCCCACCGACAGCTGTTTGTTTTAAAGCCTCAGGAGTGGTGAAGACAGAAAGTTGTGATGTGCAAAGACAGATAAGATAACAAGATTTTATTCCACCATATAGCATAACAGCCATTGGTATTTGTCCTGGTGTGGAAACACTCATACATTCATACACTCCTTGCATCGTCAAAAGGCTAACAACAACAACAACAACAACAACACCAACAAGGACGCTTCAATCACGAGGAGCGATGATGCAATAGGTCGGCAACATTTAACGTGACCCTTTCCTCCTCCTCCCACACCCAGCTGAAGTTTAACAAAACATTTTAATTTCAGACTCCACTTACAATTCATACGCAATATCTCACTAAAGCATTCTTTACTCTGATGTATCTAATGCGGTCAACACGGTCTTTGTAATGAACGGAGATGAACACAGTTCAGGTAACCTACTTTCACCTGGAACTAAGAAGCCAAACAACGTAAACATTGTGTGCAGAAAGAAGACACCATGAAAGAAAACAGATGAAAAAACAAGGCAAAAATATAGATGAAATTCGTCTATCAGTAGTAAAGATAAAACAAGCACTACGTGACATCCGCATTTCACAACAGCACAGATACCTGCATAAAGTCAACTTTAGTAACAGTAGATAAACACTAAACACGTACACTGCGAGTCAATTTCACCGACAACAGATAACAGATAACAACAGGTTTATTATCTATACAGCATTGCTTAAAGGGACTAGAATCTCGATCAGTACATGCACTATCTGTAAAATGCTCAAAATGACTTTCTTTTTGAGACCTGGAGAAGTCCCAAGTAAAAACGGATGAGTTTTTGATGATAAAAACAGTTTCTGATGACTCATCAATTAGAAATAAGCAAAAGCTTGCAGGTAATTTTCACTGTGCATGGAAAACCCTAATGAATGAGATGAATACCGTGTACTTTATGACACAATGACTCAGAAAAACGTGTTTGTTTCTTTTCACAACTTGAATCACCGGAAAGGAATCTGTGAACATGCTCCCTTCAGGTGTAAAAACATAGGGTTTTGTGAAGCGGCAAAGAATAACCGTTATTTCTAATCTACTTATACTGACAGCCTACTTAACTGTTCTGGACTTCTGTCCTAACCTCCAGCTGGGCTAAAACAAGGTCAAAGCTTAATCCCCAGTGTCAACAAACTCTTGCAGGGACTTGATTCATGCCTGATCCCGCTCTGTGGAACCCGTCTACCTAGCCTGCAGTTCACAAAGCCAGTTCGGTTAAAACTCCCCTATCAGCACTTGTCACCGGCAAGGCACTGGCATTGCCACACCAATCACTGAAACCTTCATGTGTCAGGCTGGCTGCAAGTGACAAATTGAACTGTAGACGGCATGAAGTACTACAAAGACCAACATGGTCTCTGAGCACAGTTAAAATGAGTAGTACATATTTTGTGAAGAAATTCCAGAACTACCTATGCGCTCAAATGAATGCTCCTATGCTAAGAATGCATGGTACCTATATTTGTGTGTTTAAAACCACAAGGAAAAGGAAAAAACCTTGAAGGTGGATTGGACAGACACCAATGGGATGTTTTCAATGTACCAGTACCACTACACAGCAACATGTTATCCCCTTTTTCTTGAGACTTCAAATATTCCCATATACCATTCAATTGACGCCAAAATCACTAAGACCATAGACTTTCAACAAGTTCAATGTCAAGGTACTTAAACCTCCACCAATACAGTAAACAAGCGGTCTCCAACTTTTCCTTTCTACGCTATACTACAGCATAGTTTGAGTCACCGATTAAACATTTCGGTCAATGTGCAATCCACCAGCAGTCTAATTCCAACTACAGTTGTACAATGTACCAAATAAATCCCATTACGTGTGGTCCAGTGCTTAATCCAACACTGCAGATCTTAGCTGCCCTACATAAGCGGCAGTGACAATAAATATGTAGACCCAAGGCTATGGGAATGATCACGACTGCACTGCTGCATGTGTACATGCTAATCTCACCACTGTGCTGAACAGGCAATAATTGATAAACTTTCCTAATCTCAACTGCTGAACTGGCATATTCTACTTTTTTTTTTTGGGGGGGGGGGGGGGTGAGACTGGGCTTGTCAGTCTGCAGTAAGTTTTCTGTTATATCAGACATTAAACAAGAAGAGCAAACGCTCGATCGAGTCACTTTCGCAGTTCTGAATATTATATGAGGCATCAGATGGACAGGAAGAAATTGCTATTCACAACACAATGAGTCACGTTCACATAAAATTTGAGCCCGGTCACTTTTATAGTTTCCGAGAAAAGCCCAACGTTAAGTTGTGTGTTGCCGAACAGAAAAGGCTAGTTATCTCCCTTGTTTTTCTGATAACGTTCGTAAAAGGCTACAGATGTAAATACTTTGATGTAAAGAATAATCCTACAAAGTTTCAATCACATCCGATGAACTTTGTCAAAGATATAAAATGTCTAATTTTTCCTTTGACGCTGACCTGTGACCTTGAAAAAGGTCAAAGGTCAACAAAACCATCGTTAAAGTGTAGAGGTCATTGGAGGTCACAACTAAACAAAATATGAGCCCGATCGCTTTGATAGTTTCCGAGAAAAGTCCAACGTTAAGGTGGTGTCTACGGACGGCGGACGGACGGCCGGCCGGACAGACTAACACTGACCGATTACATAGAGTCACTTTTTCTCAAGTGACTCAAAAAATGCCCATAATACTGACCCGTTCCTTGATCTTTTCCCAGATGATTCTGGTCATCTCGTCACCGTCCAGTTCCACCACGGGGTTGTCCACCTTGACTCTCTTGGCCCCGGCATCTGAACACACAAACCAACATGTATAAATATTTTGATAAGCAACACAGTGGTACCTGTTATGTGAGCCGCTCTCCGAATAAAGGACATCTCCCAATGAAGGGCACCTGACACTGTCCCATGGTCTCTCATTTTTAGTAAAACTTGTCATGAGACTCCTCCGGCCGTTGACGGACACCTTTGGGATGCCCCTAGGCTACTTATCACAAGTACTGATGTACTCATGTCTGAAAATGTATCTCCATTTTAAGTCTACCTCCCTTTCAAGACTTTCTTTCTTTATTTGGTGTTTAACGTCGTTTTCAACCACGAAGGTTATATCGCGACGGGGAAAGGGGGGGGGGGGGGGACGGGGGAGAGATGGGATAGAGCCACTTGTCAATTGTTTCTTGTTCACAAAAGCACTAATCAAAAATTTGCTCCAGGGGCTTGTTGCAACGTAGTAAAATATATTACCTCACTGTGAGAATACAAGTTTCCAGTACAAAGGACTTAACATTTCTTACATACTGCTTGACTAAAATCTTTTCAAAAATTGACTATATTCTATACAAGAAACACTTAACAAGGGTAAAAGGAGAAACAGAATCCGTTATCGCCTCTTACGACATGCTGGGGAGCATCGGGTAAATTCTTCCCCCTAACCCGCGGGGGGTCCCTTTCAAGACCTGAATTTCTCAGATTTGTTTTAAGGTTTTGAAAAGGTTTTTAATACATTTATGGTAAGTGCAAAGGTACCAAAGTATTGTCATGTTAGCATGTGCCTGTGACACTGCCTATTATCAATACATCTCAAACTGGAACCAACTGAGTGCATGCAATTTGTTTGTATCTCTGGTGATAATGGCTTCTTTTCTGCTGGGTTTCATTTTCAGCTGGGGATGGGGATGGGGCCAGGCAGGTGTAAAAATAGCTTACATTATGGAAAGAATTAGGTCTAGGTAACACACTCCGTTTTCTTCTTTCCATTTCAGAATACAATACTAACCCAAAACAAACACCAACAATAACATCAACACCATCATCATAAAACACACTGTAAAAATAGCTGACTGTTTTTGAGACCTTACCCAGCACTGAGGAAGGAGATATAGGTCACCAACTACACTCAGAGAGGGGCGAAGGGGGGAAACATTTGTCAAAGTCAGGCACAAATAACTTTGCGCCCTCACAGAATGTCATAGCTGTATAGGTGAAAAATGTCCTTACAGTGACCTTGGCCCAATGCTGGTTTTCTGCACTGCACAGCTGAGTAAACCACAACCGCTGAAAAGCTTAGCACATTTATTAAATAACTACACTAACCATATTTGACCTTCCGCCAGTTAAGCTTGCAAAAACAGCACAGGGACTCTGGTTTCAAATAACACACCCTCAGTTTCACAAGTATTTTACCACCACGAGATTTTGTTGCGCCTCCTTACATACTATAGACATGAATATATTTAATGTACTTAAAATTGTTAAAATTTTGAACATGATTTGAAGACTTGAAAATGATCTGCAATTAAGCTATCTGATCATGAAATTTATCAAAGATTATTATTTATTAATGAACAGATGAAAAATGTACAATCCAAATGATGAGACAAGGCTAGGTATATTCTAACAATTAAACATTTCTTTCCCGAGTCTGAAATAAACTTGCACATCTAACGTGCTCTCAATGTGAACATTTCATCGCATTAATATCTGAGCTAGCTTAACTAAGATTTCCAGACTCAAAATGACATGACACATGCATCCTTCAAAATCAGACGAGGAAGAAAAAACAAATAGTGCGAAATCAATCACAGGATTTTATCACTGTGACAGTCTTTGCTCAAAAGGTGTGCAGTTAACTAGATCACACAGCTGTGCATGTTCCTATTTGTTACAACTGTTTGTGCTAAAAGCTACTTTGACAGCCGGCAACAAATGTTCTATTCACACACACCATGTAGACACAAATAAATGCGCACTATCTGCACAATTCTCAATCACTATTATACATGTCTGCATGTGCCAGCTTGCCATGCCAAATCAAAGGTTAGGTCTAGCCCTGAGGCATGACATAACTTGAAGACGTTAACACTAAATCACAATAAATCCTTCATTCCCTGTCTAGTGATTGCATGCCTTGTTATCACAGTCAAACCTTGGGGAATGATGCATACATCAAAGCTGTCCCGTACGCTGTTAATTTAAATAGGTCTCTACTCTCTCAGCTCCCCACATTCCCAGAGTATCCACAAACCTACGATACTATTTATTTCAAATCCAAAAACAAAGAGACTGGCAACGTTCCACCTTCACTATTTATTTCAGAAATCATACAGTTTCATTCTTACAAATATTGTGTTCATTTTGATGACAAAAGGCAATACATGTAGTTTCCTCCCTCCCCCACCCTATTATAAGGCAAGGAAGTTGGTTGTCATTGACATTGGCCAAACCTTAACTCATTTCAAACTTGTGAAAAGTTTTTGGTAGGATTGCTGAATGTTTTCATAGACACAGTGGGGTAATGCAAAGGACCGTCTAAGATTGCTGAGAATTGTCAAAACCTTTGAGGCCATTTCAGCACATTTGCAGAGGAAAATTAATCATAGCAACATTCCTAAAAGGCAGCTTGTCCTCAATTATTCAACTACAGTAAATGAGTAATACATGTAATGTGTAATCATCTGACAAGTGACATCCTTTAGCAAGACTATAATATTGACCCGTTTCATGATTTGACATTTTAATTTTTCTGTCTTTTTCTTAGTGAGTAAAGATTTAGTTTTTGTTGATATATATATCCCTTTAATTTATGTGCTATCTCTTGCACACGTAAATCAGTGCAGTAACACACGAAAGAGTGCCTTGCAATGTTATCTGGCGTTTAGTTTGCTACAGTACTACTACTGTTACACAGTAGTAGGGGTTTTCCCCTTATAGAACGAGAGTTATTTGCTTTGCTTCAAAGTTGGTCAGTTCGCTTATCATACACACGAGAGTTATTTGCTTTGCTTCAAAGTTGGTCAGTTCGCTTATCATACACAGTGTATGATAAGCGAACTGACCAACTTTGAAGCAAAGAAAATAACTCTCGTTCTATAAGGGGAAAACCCCTTATCACAGCAGCCTATCACAGTGAGTCTCTGGTCTAGTACTTCTGCTGTTATCAGCAAGGTCAGAGAAACCTACCTGTACAACAACATGAATTAACCTGACATTGCCAAGCTACAGACAGAGAAGCTCAGTCTAAAAACAATACACATTACCTTATTTGTATTTATCCCATAATATGACATTTGACACAGATCAAGACAATCATTGTACTCCAAAAAGGCGCTAGCGGTCAAATATCATATTTTGGCCAGGGGAGAGAATGGGCTGAAGGGTGATTAAAAGGGGAAGCCCTTGTAAATGAAAACTGTTGGAAATCCGTTTCAACAGATCAATATCATTTCATACTTCAACGGAACCCAGTCAATGAACAAACTGTGTACAGCGTAGTGGAACCTCAACTTTCAATACCCTCCCCCCGGATTTTTTTCCAAGACCTTAATTTTCCAGATTTTCTGCTTATAACCTCTGCAAAACTAAAAGTATCTCCATTTCAAGACTCTCTCCTTACCCAAGGACCTGATTTTCTTAGATAGTCTCTGGGTCTTAAAATTGAGGTTCCACTGTAGTGAAAGGGAGGCCAGGGACAGACCTATAGTTTCCCACTTTCAAGGTGACCAGAGTGACTCGCCAAGTTACTGAATGAATCCCCTCTCCCTCCTTTTCTCTACTGTCTTCCTAACACAACCAGCAACTCATCAGTCTGCCTCAATGACTCTGCAAAGGGCCAGGGAGGAAGAGAAGGCTGACCTGTCAGTGTAGTAGTAAGAGTGACATAAGCATATTTCAATGGGGGAGTAGTCAGTTGTAGTAGTAAGAGTGACATAAGCTTATTTGCTGCAGTAAGACCCACTGTGTAGAGCTGAAGTTATAGCCTGTGCTGGGAACAACAAAAAAAGGAGGGAAAAAGTTCAACTGCCCAGTCATTCATGACTGTAACAAGGTCATTGTCTGTTGAAAGCGGGTCACCGCAATGAGCAAGCAGTTCATCTCTGTTATCTCCTAAACATGCTTGGCAAGAAGGTCACAGGTGTTGTGCGGACACACCCCCAACACTCATGACTAAAACAAAAACATTCTGTTTTTACTCCTTCTCAATTACGCTTTCTAAATTCGTTTAAAAAAGTGACACAAAAACAGCAAAAATTTAGCCAAACATATGTCTGAATACATCAACTTACATGCATACAAGAACCATTTATTTCTCTCAACTTCTGAGATACCCCCCCCCCCCCCCCTCCCCAAACTGCAGCATGTTCAGCTACAGCCTCAAACCATAAATAACAAGTCTTCAACATCAACATGACGTTACCCTGCAAACGTTTCAAAACTTGTGGTTATGTTTATCTTCTAATAGAGAGGGGGTTTAAGTTCACCAGTAAGCATTTTAGCTAATATTTGGGGAAACTAAACATTCACCTTATACTCCTTTCTGTTTGACTCTGATAATCCTATCGCTGTTTTCTTAGCACACATGTATATTTACACAGATGGTTGTGACTGTACAGGGGGGGGGGGGGGGGTGTTACAGGGGTTCCGGATTTGGGCTCCTACCAGTCCCATGTAAGAAGTCAACAGTTGATGCCACACATTCAATTAATAATTTTCTGATGGTAAGTGATACGTTTACAAAGAAAGTGTGTATAATTAATCAAAAGTAGGGGTGAGTGAGGGGGGGGGGAGAGAGAGAAAGTAAACAGTACAGAAAGTACTGAACAATAAAATCAAAAGGGTGAAACTATAGGCCTATATATATACATGCAAATCTTTCTGCAGTACCTTCTCAATTTTAATTTTTATAGAGAGAAACATGGCAAACATGAATAACTCTGGGCACTTCAGTGCCTATGCACTGGCCTAATTCTTTTTGGTCATACTTCACATACTGACCACGTGTTTTGTCCAAAACAGTCCCCTTATCACGTGAAGAACTATTTACGGCTAGTCATTGTGGCCGCTGTTACTGTCAGCATCTGTCAGTCCATGAAATCCCTGCATTGGGTGTCCCGTGCCAGTGAGTGCACCCCTGTTATGGGTACCGCCTGTTATTGTGTCGTGTTCTTTGCTTCTTGCATTCAAGCACAAAATGTACCTTTGCTGAAATTCCAACCAAATACAACATGATACTAATGTTAAAAAGACAATGCAAATCAATGATTTCCTTATTCACATCTCCTGAATGTACATTTCGGTGTAATTCATGACCTTCACAGGGAACAAAGTGCAGACGAAAACCCGAACTACTCTTCACACATGACTTCCAAACAATGACAGATACACACTTCACAATAAACCTTGCGCAACTTACAGTTTCTTTGTTGCGAAGCACCGACAGCAGTTGGTGCCAGAAAAGTTTGGATATTGCTGCCGAATCGGCTAACAATCTTCGTAACTGTGGAGACTGTTCCTGCCATTTTTCTTCAAGCAGTCGACGCGGGCACCGGCAAACTGAGAAAGAAAGGAAGTTCGTGTGAATGTTAGCATAGGGGTGTCAGAATAGACCTTTCCGTGTGCGATAAAATATGTTTGCAATATTTACAAATCGACATCAGTGATGACATGCAGGGTAATAACTGCAAAATAAAAAGTATTTTTTCTCACTTACATCTCGACCGAAAGATGTCAGTGTACGACTGTTTCAGCAACGTGAAGATAACGAAAATACGGGCAACCACCCCGCCTCAATATTGAATCCTTCCCAACCATTGCCATGTGACACGTGCGCGACAATTTGATTGGCTTGTTGCAAAAGGTGGCGGCCATACCTCCAGGCTGCTTGACCACGCGTATGGGGGGAAAGAAACGTTGAACTAAAGACTTCAGATGCTGCACTGAACGAATCTGTGAGTTTTATTGGTATTAACAATGATCATTCTCTTGTCGAACAATGCTACAAGCAGCTCACTTGCATGCGTTTTGTTGTACGCAGTCTCGAAACCATGACGTAGCGTATGCTTTCAGTATTCGGCTTGCTTTTTGAGAGTGTCCTTTCTCAAGATCACACAAGGTTGGGGGCCAAAATGTGGTCGCTTTGCATTTTGTCAACAAAACGCGTGTGGCAGGAACACTGCAGAGAAAGTGTTATTATAGCCTGATGTACATATCTGTTCATTTTGTTGTCTTAGAGTCATTGGGTCGTTGTCATTTGTGTACTTTGATGTTCTGGAGGCGGTGTGCACCTGTGCAAGTTAGCGCTGTAACCTGTTTTGGTTGTTACCCCTTACCACCCCTCCCCCCAGGTCACCCACTTGGACGGTCAGTGGTTTATCCCATGTATCTTTCAGAGCAATCACCAGTGATGTCGGGTGTCCAAGAGCAGTTTGAATGAATTAGAACTTGATGACAATTAAACTTATAATATATATTTCATTTGCAATTGCGACAAGAGTTATAACTTATATAGACGTTTTTGGTATCTGAGCAGCTCTCGTGAGACACGCTCTTTGTTATGCTTTGAACATCGCGAGAACTTCGAACTTTGGCTTGTGCAGCTCGCACGAGATCGCTGTACCGCATGCTTTGCTATGCTCTGAAGTTTGCGAGAGATCACGAGAGCTTGGAATACCGATAGGGTCTATTGTGTTAGGGAACCACATTTTGAACCTTATACCCTTCATAACTTAAGTAAGGGAGAATATTACACTTGCAGTGGTCATGCTTTTGGCATCAAAATGCTGCTCCTGCATGCATTCGACTGCATGTCGCCAACTCCAAATTTACAGATCTTTTCATAATGCATAAATAGCTCTGACAATATCTGATGTGTTTTTGCAAATATATTGGCATTCCAGAAGATGCTGAGACAACAGAAAACTTATGCTGTTTGATGTAATTACCCCCACATGATAAAGTTTAGCAGTGACAATTGAGCACATATTTTCTTGATAATAAGCAGTGTTGTTGCCAGCCTGAGAAGACAATAGGTCATTTGGACCTCCCTAAAAAAAACAATAGGTCCAAATGTCCTGGCTTTAAAAAAACAATAGGTCCAAATTGTACCGCCATACCAGCGAAAATAGCAAAACAGATTAGGCCACACAAAAAAAGTTGTATGTTTCTGGTCACCCGACCCTACCTAGTATTTTTCCCGCCGACCCTAGACTTTTTTTTATTGCATTTGTTAAAGAAAAGGAAAAAAAAGCGTCAAAACGAAAGTAACAGACGGCAGACCACACAAGGGGGATAACCCCGCATCCCTTTTGTCTCATTTGTTTTGTAATGTGTTGTCTTTCTCTTTGTATAGTAAGTCCAGTCTCTTTGCGTCACTGTATAGTTATTTTCTACCCTGACCACAAAAAACAAAAAACAAAAATCCCTACCTACCTACCCTTTTTTGTTTAGCCATGTTACCAGAAACATACAACTTTTTTTTTGTGGCCTTATATGTGTTTGCAAGTTTGTTTGCACCTTTGTTGCAATTGTTTTTTTACAACTTTGTTGCAACTTTTAGCAATTTTTTGGGGGCAACATTTTCAGGCTATGATCCTGTCTGATCTTCGCATTACCATGCCATAGTATTATATTGATGAACTTTCCGCTGTTTGCGCCGTTTTCGGTAAAAAGGTACACCGGCTGGATCGGGTATTTCCGTAAACGCAGCCTCGAGTTTCAATGACGACAAACACGGACTTGGCGCCGAGTGCATTTTCACTCGTAGCGAACATGAGCATTTCGATCGGGGTTTGTTTTCCGATTTTGCAACTCCCATTCCATTCATTGCAGACCTTGTCCGCCTTGTACGAATATGTATTGGTCAGTTGACCACCAAAACGTAAAAACTATCGGTCCATCGATCGGACAAGGCTAGGTCCAATGCGTCAAATCAGAAAGGAATGCGTCAGAGACCGAAGACCGAGGCCTGGCAACAACACTGAATAAGTCAACAAGATGAATGTATCCTTGCATTCATGCAAAGAAATTCTTGAAGTAGTGTGTTGATCTTGGTCTCTTCCTGTTATTTAATGCACGCTTTATCAGTGAACAGCCAACAGTAAATTTGTTTTTTCACACTTCACTAACTAAGATATGAAGCAGTTCTTTGCAAATGAAGATACTTTTTCTGTATTATATGCACATCAAAATGAAAACGGATAGCCCCTCCCCCACCCTCTTTCCCGCTCTTTTTTCCTCTCTGTTTGTGATATTTCTTCCTCTCAGAGTCTCGCATTCATATTCGCCCACTCTGTGCTAGAACATTCGAGATGCTGGAGGTATAGAGCAATCACCCCTTTCCTTTCTGTGTGTGTTTTCTGCCTGTCATGTTCACTTTTACCCACACTAAAAACCTTGTTCGCCTGAATTGTGTTGCAGGAATGTCAGAAATGCTGTAGGTTTAGTGAGCAACCTTTTCTTTCTGTGTTTTTGTGTTATTTTTACATTTAGTCAATTTTTGATATACATCGATTCAGAGAAAACTGCTGGACCGATCTTCATGAAATTTCACATGAGAGTTCCTGGGTATAATATCCCCAGACGTTGTTTTTTTCATTTTTTCGATAAATATCTTTGATGACGTCATATCCGGCTTTTTGTGAAAGTTGAGGCCGCATTGTCACGCCCTCATTTTTTAATCAAATTAATTGAAATTTTGGTCAAGCAATTTTCGACGAAGTCCAGACTATGGGATTGAATTTTAGCCCAGCAGCGTGAAAATTAGTTAAGTAGTTTGCTAATTAAACTTGTAATTTACTAATTAAGATCGAATTTTCACTAGCAGTTTTAAAATTAATTGCATCGTATTCCTCAATTTCTTCTGATTTCAAAAACATATATACATATGTCATGTTTACCATAAAAATGTGCTCAGATTCAGAATGAAAGAAAATAAGAAATAAGAAAATGAGTACTGCCTTCGAGACGAGCGTGACTAGTCTCGGTTTTCCGTGTGGTTAGTCGAAACTATCTTAATACAGTCTTGGCGATGACTGGTTTTTTTGTGTGTTAATCTGTTCCTATTATGCCGACAGCTTGACTAAATGTGCTTATATCACTTCACGCGACTTGTTGCCTTTCATGTTCACTTTACCCACACTAAAAGTCTGGTACCCTAATTTTGCAAGAACTTAATTTCAACATGCTGATGGTTTAGAGAGCAACCATTCCTTTCTGTGTGTGTTTGTGTCCTTTCTGCCTTTCATGTTCACGTTTACCCTCTCTAAAAACCTTGTACTCTTTGTGTTGTAGGAACGTCCGAGATGCTGAGGATTCAGAAGGCAGCCCTGCTGGCTGACAGCATAGGCTCCCATGTCAGCAAACTCAGCCTGCGTTGCAGCCGTGGCCTAAAGACTGCGGGGCGACGGTTTTGCCAGAAGGCGGAGAAAGATGCTCCTCCCAGGGGCATCCCCTACGAGAAACTGACCATCGGCGTGCCGAAGGAGATCGCCCACAATGAGCGCCGTGTAGCCCTTTCCCCTGCAGCTGTGGCGGTGAGAATGTCTAGGAGCTTTTGTGTCTATCACTGTTTCTCTCTCTGTTTGTGGGTTAAAATGTACATGTATGTTATTTTGGTCGACTCGAGTGTATGCAGGCAAGGAGGATGCTAAGACTTGAAGAAAAATGTACGATTTATTGTCTTTTGTTCAGAAACGTTTGACTTATTCAGAGATCACTTTTAATGATATTAAAACAATCGGGTCACGTACAATCAAATTGTTCTTGTCTGAAATAGTTTTCCTGGCTCTGTTCAATATTACCCTGACTCTAGGTATAATAATTTTCCTGACTTAGTTAATTATTTTGATATGTAAGTGACATTGACAGCAATGGAGTTTATGCAGAGTCAACTTACCAATAGTTCAGACCTCAATACTGTTAAAGTTACTACAAGCAGAACGTCAGAAATGTAGCATCAATTTCTTTCATTCTCAAAACAAAAGTGGGACCTACTTTCATTTTTGTCTTTTTTTGTGTGTGTGTGCAATTTCTTGGAAGATAACGTCTGTTCTTGTCTTGCAGAATTTGGTGAAGAAAGGTTTCGCCGTGAACATTGAAGGAGGTGCCGGTGAGGAGGCCAAGTTCAAGAACGAAGATTATGAGGCAGCGGGCGCCATCATTAAGGTACTGGATTCCTCAGAGTCCTTGATTAACTCTAGTCCCAGACCTGTTTTCCCGTATTATTTTGGAGTAATTTATTACTATTTTTTAGGATTTTGGGAAAAAATACTTTGTTAAAGTCCAGACTACGATTTTCACATATGCTTCAAATAAAGTTTGCATAGCTGCCAACCCTCCCGGATTTTTCGGGAATCTCCAGAATTTGACAACTTCTCCCTGCTCATATTCAAGACTAAACGGTCTCCCTGGCTCCTGGATTTTGACTTCAGAAGGTTGGCAGCTATGGGTTTGTGTTCCTAATGTTGGTGTTTGTAACCACTGGGTTACTATTTTGGTCGTCAGATTACTATTTTTTATTTGACCATTACTCTTGTCAAGTTTTGGGGTAAACAGGTCAGACTGACACAGCCTGCTGTATCTAAAGTGGTTCTGGCACCTGAGGGAAATCGGTGATTTAGCCTAAATTATTTGAGATTGAATTGACTTGGCTATTATGTGACTGCACACAATTTTGTTTTAGTACTTATCAGGTCACATACACAAATCTTAAAGCAGCTTAGCCAAAATGTTGTTGTTATTCGTGCAATTTTCATATTCGTATCATCATTCCTTTTATCAAGGGGGAACAAGACACGTTCCACTCCGACATCATCCTGAAAGTGCGCCAGCCGCTGGCGGAAGAGGTGGACAAATTCCGTGAGAACGGCACTCTCATTAGCTTCTTCTACCCCGCCCAGAACAAAGAGCTCATCGACCTGCTCGCCGCCCGCAATATGACTGTCTTTGGCATGGACTGCGTGCCGAGGATCAGTCGGGCGCAGGTGTTTGACGCCCTGTCGTCTATGGGGAACATTGCCGGTTACAAGGCCGTTGTGGAGGCTGCCAACAACTTTGGTCGCTTCTTCACAGGTGAAGTTGTGGAATGAATTTTTTTTTAAAAATCTTCTTTTTTTTCTTTTTTTTCTCCACCTTTGCCTTGTTTTAGGGGTTTTCAATACTTGTACAGTTGACCTCCAAAAATCTGAGAAAATCAGGTTATGAAATTGAGGTAAATATATACAGGCTATGAACCAACAAATCTGAAAAATGAAGGTCTTACAAAGGAGGGAGCCTTTAATCTAAAATGGGGGGGGGGGGGGGGGGGGCTTGGTTTCCAGTGTTAAGGGCAAAAAAAGGAACTGTCCAAGATGGGTGTAGGGTTTATATTGCACAGATTTCATCAAGTTTATTCTTTGGGTTTGATAGAAAATTGACAGGTTAGAGTTTTGCACTTCCTGAATAAAGTTTGAATCTGTTGAATAGCCAATTGTAATTAGTACAATTTAACAAAACTATCACCAGGGAAAGAACAACATTCTGTCTCGGTTCATTCTTCTCTAATCCACGGAAAGTGTGTTATGGTTATCTGTCTCTAGCAGGTCAAGGCAGTGTTACTTATTGGTCGCTGAAAATGGTTGTTATGGAGAATCAAGGACAGCAATGTTCAACATGTGTGCGTGTGCAGGTCAGATCACGGCAGCAGGGAAAGTGCCGCCAGCCAAAGTGCTGGTGATTGGTGGAGGCGTGGCGGGTCTGTCGGCCATTGGTACCGCTAAAAACATGGGTGCCATTGTCCGAGCCTTCGATACCCGAGCAGCAGTGAAGGAGCAGGTGGAGTCCTTTGGAGCCGAGTTCTTGGAATTGAACGTCAAGGTAGGAAGTTTATTTAAAGTTTTTTATATTCAGCTTGATTCTTTGAGAGTCTGTACAAAGTTGACTCCGGAAAGTAAATTCCTTGTCGAACCCAGCATTCTAACCAACACCGAACGTGACTGGTTTCAAAGCCAGCTCTGTTACTCACTGAGCTAGGCAGAAAAACTTAAGTCATCACTGAGAATGCAAGGAGTTTATGTTTATTGGTTCAGAAAAGAGCGAGAACATAGACACAGTTGTTTCATACCAGTGACTGTTGCATGTAAACCTTGAAACTCATAGCTTATTTGTGCACATTATATATACAATTTCCATGTTATCTCATACTTGTTTGAGTATGCGAGTGCCAATGCCTTTGATTAGTTTAAAGGGCTTTGTTGCTTATTACTGTTTCAGAAACTAACTTGGCCATCATATCTCAATACTGCTTTGGTTTGATTTTAGGCTCTTCATGCATCGGTTTCCAGGACTCTTCTTGGCAGAAGTTGTATTAATCTGAATGCTGCTGAGTGAATAAAATGTGCTCATGGACTCCCTTGACTTTCACCAGGAATCAGGGGAAGGCACTGGCGGCTACGCCAAGGTGATGTCCAAGGAGTTCATCGATGCGGAGATGGCGCTGTTCGCAAAGCAGTGCAAAGAAATCGACATCCTCATCACCACCGCCCTCATCCCCGGCAAGCCAGCGCCAAAACTCATCAGCCAGGTCAGAGGAACGTTGATGAGTTTGCTCCAGTGGTGATTTGCCAATGACCTAATAGACGAATTCCCAAAATAACTCCGTAGGGTTTGTATGTGGTGAAGGAGAGTGACACTCCCTTCGCTAGTGATTGGCCCCTCCGCTGTTTGGCCGAGGTTTTGCAAGATAATGTCACTCTTCCACAAGCCATACAAACCCGACAGTTATTTCCCAAAATGGTCGATTTAGCCCCGTGCGAGTTGCACTGTACCACTGAGTGAATCTCAAACCATCTCTCTTGTTTCAGTATGTGACGTCACTTCCACTGGCTTAATTTGGGACTATACCGATAGTTCAGTGGGGAGGCTTGGCTTGAACGAACAGTGGAAGTCAGATTATTGTGATTCTCAATGCTTATTATTGTCTCAAGTTTTAGGAGACTGGTTCAGCATAACTCTCAGTGAGACTGGTTCAGCATAACTCTCAGTGAGACTGGTTCAGCATAACTCTCAGTGAGTCTGGTTCAGCATAACTCTCAGTGAGACTGGTTCAGCATAACTCTCAGTGAGACTGGTTTAGCATAACTCTCAGTGAGACTGGTTTAGCATAACTCTCAGTGAGACTGGTTCAGCATAACTCTCAGTGAGACTGGTTCAGCATAATTGTCACTTACTATTGTCTTGTGTTCTGAGCGCCTACCATAAGCCTAGTGGAAGCAAATGACAGTGTTTTTTGTGAAGCTTTATGTGTCTGTCTTGGCAAACCCAAATTGCTTTGAAACAGAGTGTCTGGGAAAAAGGCAAAGATATAAACGAGATTGTTGTGTGGCAGATTAGACTCATTCATTTTACGCACAGACTTCAAAGATATAAACGAGATTGTTGTGTGGCAGATTAGACTCATTCATTTTACGCACAGACTTCAAAGATATAAACGAGATTGTTGTGTGGCAGATTAGACTCATTCATTTTACGCACAGAATTCAGAGTTAATAGTAAGTAGGTTTTACTCCAAGGATCTGAGAAAATCGGGTCTTAAAAAGGAGCGAGTCTTAAAATAGGGGTACATTTACTGTCTATAAATAGTAAGTCTGAGAAAACAATGTCTTGAGTCTTAAATTGGGGGGTCTTAAAAGGGGGGTTCCACTGTATTGACTGAAAGGAATTTACTGAAAGGGGTTTTGATTGTATTGTCTGAAGGTTGGAGACTACCTCTTGTAAATGTGATAAACTCTAACGGGAGTTTGTCTTATGTGGCTGTTTTTGCTGTGTGGCAGGAAATGGTGGAATCCATGAAGCCAGGCTCCGTGGTGGTGGATATGGCGGCAGAAGCCGGCGGCAACATCGCCACCACCAAACCAGGGGAGCTGTACTCGTACAAAGACGTCATCCACATCGGCTACACCGACCTCCCCTCTCGTCTGCCCACCCAGTCCTCCACTCTCTACGCCAACAATATCTCCAAGCTTCTTTTGTCTTTTGGTCAGTTTTATCATAGATTACCTTGTAGTTGAGAGTCAGAGTGGCGCAGTGCTAGAGCGCTTGCCTCTCACGCTGGATGTCGTGCTTTTCCCCCACTCGGGGCAAATACAAATACCAGATTTTTCTAGCACTCTGACCCTATTCAGGGCCGAGGAAGGTGAAGGCAGGGAGGGAGAGGAGATGGGCACCGCCCTCATAAAGCTGGCCCCAGAAAAGTTGAGATCTCTAACCTCTCTCCCCCCTACGACCAGATGGTTATGGGAATGCCTTTACCTTTTCTTTTTTTCTTTTTTTTACCTTTTAGTCTGTAGCCGGAAAATGTGTCTGTTGCTTGGGGGGTTCTTTGCAAATATAGTTTGGAAGAAAGGAAGGGTCCTTTCAGAAGTATTTGTTTTCGGATTGGATTTTCAATCAGTGGTTTAGCATCATTTACTGTGTCACAGAAATGCTGGGTTGGTAGCCTAGCTTGCTCTAGCTGCCCTGTCCCATTATACTACGCATACTCTGTGATCGGGACTGAGCTCCCCGAAGGGCTTTCCCTTACTTACCAGAAGTAGCAACCATCGTTTTCTGATGGAGTTACAAGTCAGGGGTTTTAAGTACGTATTTATATGATTAATATCTTCTTCTTCCTTCTTGGGTGTAGATGTACACTCGTGTGGTTGACCCTGCCATTTTGGCAGCCATTCTCCGATTTCGAGGGGTATATGACTAAGTGCCAAAAGGTGCGCACGAAAAGCGGACAAAGGGGCTAAAAAATAAAAGTTGACAAACACGACTGATATTGTGATTTTTGTTAAGACAACAGATGCTGGAACCCAATTACGAAAAGAAAAGATAAATTTACCCAAATGATTTTACAAATAACGATAATTTTGTTCGTTATATCATTCAAAACGGCACTGAGTCATAGCATTAAGGTTATCTCGCACGTTTTTAAAGCTAGGGCTTTGAAACTTGGCACACAACCAAAGTATAATGACCTCCAGGTATGGTGCACATCACATTAAACAACATTGAATTTCAAGGTCACAGCGAGGTTAAATTTCCTTTGCAAACTGGAAAATTGTCGTTGTCACGTCTTACATGTTTTAATACTAGATCAGTTAGACTTTACACACTTCACATACTTTCAGCATTTTTATAAAACCTCATTAAAAGTGACCTGCTTGTTAATCTTTGTCAAAGTTCAAGGTCACAGCGGGGTCACATCTGGTCCAAATGTGGAATATTTTCAATTTATTCAGCGCGTTTATAGCACGAGCTTTGAAAATACACACAGTTCTAGTGTATAATGTTCACACACGATTAAAGTCTGGTTGAAAAAGTCAAGGTCACAGCAGGGTCGCGTTGAGGTCAAACATATACATTTTTCAATGAGGTTTTCTCATATGTTTTTGAAGCTAGGGCCTTGAAACTTGGCACACTACGCAAGTTAAATTAAACCTCATCAAATTCCAAGGTCACAGTGAGGTTAAAGATCCTTTAAGGATATTTTCTAAAAAAGGTGACCGCCTGGTTAATGTTTGTCAAATTTCAAGGTCACAGCAGTGCCATCTGGCTTAAACTTTGAAAAATTGTCAATTTCTTCAACTAGTTTTATAGTGTTTGAAGTCATTCACACATGATGAAAGTCTGGTTGATAAAATCAAACGTCAAGGTCGCAGCGGGGTCGCATTGAAGTCAGACACATACAATTGTCATTTTCACGAACGCCTTTTAAGCAACACCTTTGAAACTTCACACATTCCAAAGTTTTGATGTTGTTTGGTTATAATCAAAGTGTGGTCAATTTCCATGATTGAGAGCATTCAGAGGGGTCAAGTTGAGGTCACACAAAAGAGATTAAATTGTCGACACAACAGATGAGACTGGCTACCACTGTTTATTTTAATACACTTTTATGCAAATTTTAAATTGTGTTCAACCATATACACCAAACTCACCCAAACTCCGGAAACATCCAAGAAAAGGAAAAATGTGTCCAAGCAAGGAAAAACGCCATTTCTTCAAAGGCTGGAATAACTACAGATGCAGCCGCGTCATTACACACAATGCAATTACGTCATACATCATACATTTCTATGAGTCATGTTGAATGGAATGGTGGCATGTGCCTCTATTCTAGCTAACAACAAAGCTGAAAAAATGAATATTATCTGTTTGTTTTGTTTGCTTTACCCGTACGAGACCTTTCTGTGACCTTGACATGTGACAAGGATCTACCTTAACTTCTTTAAGTCGGAGTTGAGAGTTGTGTGATGTTTGAAGGCTCTCCCTTTAAAAACAACTGAGATAATGATGCATTTTCGTGTTTTTGATTTGCCCATGTGACCTTGAGATTCGACAAAGGTCAACAAGACTTTAACCGTGTATGGAGGCTATTAAGCCCAAAGATGTGAACTTTCAAGGTTCTTGCTTTGAAAAACTCTGAGAAAAAGGTTATGTTTTTTTTTTTTACCCACACGAGACCCTGCTGTGACCTTCACATTTCTCAAGGATCAACCTTGAATTCTCCATGTTGAACAATCATTAAGCAAAAGCGTTGTTTGAAGTTTGAAGGTTCTAGCTTCAAAAATCTCTGAAAAAATATGTTTCATCCGTTTTCTGAACCACATGTGACCCAGCCGTGACCTTGAAATCTGACAAGGGTCAACAAGACTTTTACCATGCATGGGGGCGATTAAACCCCAAATGTGTGTGAAGTTTCAAGGTTTCAACTTAAAAAACGTCTGAGAAAAATATACATTTTCCTTTTTGGACAATGTGTTGCACGCAAGACAACACGACAAACGCTCGTGTTATCATTCTTTTACTTTAAGGTCGACTTGCGTGCCCGCTCTTTCGCTAATCTCAATTAAAATTCATCTTAGAAGTTCGGTTTTATTACGCTTTTAATTAAGAAGATTAAACTAAGACAACAAATAGTTAGTTTTACCCATTAAACTCGATAAGGTAGTGACATTTTATGTTGAACGCAAGAAGGTGTCGCACGCAAGATCTGAAAAGATGTTGACGACATAATTTCAACACTTGATAGCGCAATCGTGGTTCGTGATTTCTTCACAAATTTTGAACACAGAATGTGTCACGTGGTTCCGTAAATGAAGTAGATCTTTGTACATGTAAATTTTGTTTTTAAAAGAAAATAACCGTTAATTACCGAACATTTTGTCGCACGCAAGATATGACGAAATTTTCAAATCGTTTTCAAAAATGCTGTTCAAAAGTTCTGCAGTCTTTGCTGGATTACTTGAAAGACAGCAGTTTGATACACCGTTATCGCTTGACGTGTCGACATCAATTCCAGAGTTTTTGAAAAAGAAATTTAGTAAATATCTGCGATTGAAAAATGTATGCCGTGATGACGAATCATCTTGCGTGCGACACCTTAAAATTCCGTTATCGAAAAAAAAAAATTCTCTCGAGATTTAGATTTGACGTTTGGTCTCGTCTGTAAAGCGATGTTTCAGGCATTCAATCAAACTAAATGCAATTCATTTGTGCTTCTTGTTATTTTTCTGTGGCATATTCAAAACACGAGGTATCACGATGTCCTTTTTCAGATGGCCGGTTTTGGCGTTATTTTTGACTTTAAACAAAGATAACTTCAAAACCGTTCAAGTCAGACACACGAAATTATGTCCACTATCTCTTCGCACATTCATCCACACACACACCAATTTTCAGCAGACACACGTTTTTAGAAACATTTTTATTGTAAAACAAAGTCGTCTTCTGTTCTGTGAGCACCTTTTGGCACTTAGTCATATATGAGAAATATTACTCATGTTACTTCAACCATTTTTTTCCGAAGTGATAAAACTTTTTGAAACTGCACACTACGCTGTGAATAACTTTAATTTTTCACCTGAAATGTTGATTCAATATGTGAAGTAAAAAAAGTGAACAAAAATTTGTTGTTTCAGGTGCGCAGAATCATTACTACTTGGACATGGCAGACGAGGTGATCAGAGGATCTATTATTCTCCATGACGTAAGTACCTGTGTCTCGATTACAAGTCACTGACCTGTGTCCTCCTGTGATGGTTTAAACAGGCATGGGAATGGTCCTCGATTCCGCTAATTTCAGAGGTTTAGAATTGAAATTTCAAAGGATAAAAAACTTTTCAGAGGAAAAAAATTCGCAAGAGCGTTTTTGTATGCTCAAATCGTTCAAGCGTCTTTAAAAAGAACACCTCTGTATGAGGAAAAGATTATTGACTGCAGCGCTTTTCGGTGAGCCAAGTAGTTGAATTTGATACTAACTTTCGACTAACTTCCATTAAAAAATGTTCCTGACCCCCTCTTGATTTCAGAGGATTTTTCTCTCAGCCATTCCCGTGCCTGTTTAGAAAATGAAGGATGTAAAGAAATCTGCAATTATTTTTGTTCACATTTTTACGTTCCTGTCAAGTCATAGAATGTTTGTGATGATAATGATAATAATTAAGTAGATGTGCAACGCCAAGGCACTGCATACCCCAGCGAAAGACAAACCTCTCTCTTACTCTCTCTCTTTCTCTCTCTCAAACACACACACACACGAACACACACACACGAACACACACACACACACACACACACACACGCACACGCACACACACACACACACCCCAAGTCACACACGTACACACATACACACTCACTCACACGCACTCACACACACACACACACCCCAAGTCACACACGTACACACATACACACTCACTCACACGCACTCACTCACTCTCTCACACACACTTCATACACACAAAACACACCCCCATACGCACATATAGACAGACGGACATAAACACCTTTACAAACAAACACACATACACACACACACACACACACACACACACACACACACACACACACACATTGACTCACACAAATCTCATACACACAAAACACACACTCATACGCACATACACGGTTGGCCTAGTGGTAAGGCGTCCGCCCCGTGATCGGGAGGTCGTGGGTTAGAACCCAGGCCGGGTCATACCTGAGACTTTAAAATTGGCAATCTAGTGGCTGCTCCGCCTGTCGTCTGGCATTATGGGGTTAGTGCATGCTAGGACTGGTTGGTCCGGTGTCATAATAATGTGACTGGGTGAGACATGAAGCCTGTGCTGCGACTTCTGCCTTGTGTGTGGCGCACGTTATATCTCAAAGCAGCACCGCCCTGATAATTATGGCCCTTCGTGGTCGGCTGGGCGTTAAGCAAACAAACAAACAAATACGCACATAGACAGACGGACACACACACCTTTACAAACAAACACATATACACACTCATACACACACAAACATACACACACACTCATGCACACACACATTCACACACACACACTCTTTCTCCCTCTCTCTCAGTCTTTCTTACACACACAAACATACACACACACTCATGCACACACACATTCACACACACACACCCCCCAAGTTACACACGTACACACATACACACTCACTCACACGCACTCACTCACTCTCTCACACACACTTCATACACACAAAACACACCCCCATACGCACATATAGACAGACGGACATAAACACCTTTACAAACAAACACACATGCACACACACATACACTTACGCACACACACCCACCCACTCTCTCTTTCTCTCTTATACAAACAGACACACACACACACACACACACACACACACACACCCACACACACTGTACATACGCACGCACACACGCACACACACACACACACACACACACACACACACAACCACACACACATTGACTCACACAAATCTCATACACACAAAACACACACTTATACGCACATAGACCGGCACGGTTGGCCTAGTGGTAAGGGAGGTCGTGGGTTCGAACCCCGGCCGGGTCATACCTAAGACTTTAAAATTGGCAATCTAGTGGCTGCTCCGCCTGGCGTCTGGCATTGTGGGGTTAGTGCTAGGACTGGTTGGTCCGGTGTAGGAATAATGTGACTGGGTGAGACATGAAGCCTGTGCTGCGACTTCTGTCTTGTGTGTGGCGCACGTTATATATGTCAAAGCAGCACCGCCCTGATATGGCCCTTCGTGGTCGGCTGGGCGTTAAGCAAACAAACAAACAAATACGTACATAGACAGTCGGACACACACACCTTTACAAACAAACACATATGCACACTCATACACACACAAACATACACACAAACTCATGCACACACACATTCACACACACACACACACACACACACACACTCTCTCTCTCTCTCAAACACACACAGACACAGACACACGTACACACACACGCACACACACACACACACCCCAAGTCAGACACACACATACTCACTAACACGCACTCACTCAGTCTCACTCTCTCACAAAAAAACTTCATACACACAAAACACACACCCATACGCACATATGGACAGACGGACATACACACCTTTACAAACAAACACACACACACGCACACACATACACTTATGCCCACACACACACTTACACACACACGAGTACAGACTCATGCACGCGTGCGCGCGCGCACACACACACACACACACACACACACACACACACACACACACAGTAACACTAACACATGTGCACAAAATGAACACAAACACACACACTGCGCGAGAGAGAAAGACTTCAGGGAGGCATGACGTCATGATGCATTAATTGACGTCAAAGACTTTCGACCGTGACGTATTCTTCTTACGCGAGCTTTATCCATAGACTTGGAAACTACGGAATTTCTACCCGTCCAAAACGGCCTTGGGTGGCGTTTGCTGAAAAAATGGGGGCGACTATTGCACCCACCGTATTTTTGTTAGTATGGTCCCAATTTTTGGTGAACTTCCATCTCCACCTGTAGCACGTAGCCGGGCACAAAGAATCCTTCTTTATCATGTATTATTCGGTGTGCACATTTCTCAAGTCGATTACAGTATAGCGTTCACGGGATACCTCCAGCTTCGCTGGGATAATAATGAGAATACTTCTGTGGTGTGAATGCTACATTAGTTGTCAGCTCCTCACAAAATACATTAACAAATAAATATTAAATCACATATTCTTACTCCAACTTGCATATATATAGCATTAACTTCCGTTTGATGCTTAGACATTGAAGTACAGACCCTGGTAACAGGGGGGGGGTAACTCCCAAAACATAACAAAACCTTGAAGTTGAGGCCCTGGTAGTTACCTCCCCTCACCGGCAGCCCGCGCATGCGCGGTACATACCGCCGGTATAGTCATTCCCTACTTCAACACGCTTGTGTTCAGATGTGTTCGTACTTCTTCTAGGCTTTTCAGCCTTTGGCCTCCTGTGAGGAAGGCCATTGACCCTAGGTACATCTTGCTAAGCTGTTGGTGAGATCTTTCTTGTTTACAACTTTTGTTTATTGTAACTGTTCACTGGTGAAAATGTCTCTCTCCGTTTTCACGGAGTTCGTTTTGTTTTCACAATGGCGGACAAGAGCAGTTGCTCACTCAGACAAGTTCTGTCCTTTCTCCGCCGAGCAGTTCGTAAGTCTAGTGACTTATCTGTAACAGATTCTTCTTGTTCATAGCTTGTGCCGCCATTTGCATTTTGGTAAATTGTGTTGTAAACTTGGTGTCTCTGTCTTCATGGAGTTGTGGTTTTCAACATGGCGGACAAGAGCTGTAGCGCTGCCAGGCAGGTGACATTCGTTTTCCTGCTGAGCAGTTCGTCTTTCTTTTTATGCTGAAGCCGAAGTGAATTATCTGTAAGAGATCTTCTTTTTAGCTAGGTATGTACCGCGCATGCGCGGGCTGCCAGTGAGGGGAGGTAAAGGGCCTTGACTTCAAGGTTTTGTTTTGGGAGTTACCTCCCCCTGTTACCAGGGTCTGTACTTCAATGTCTAAGCATCAAACGGAAGTTAATGCTATATATGTGAGTTGGGTAAGTATATTAATTAAATGAAAATTTATTGTTGAAATTTTCGATTTCTCTACACAATGCCAATTCAAATAAACTCGGCCAAAAAATTATTGCACCCATTTCTGTACCCTAACTAAAACATTCATTCCCGTGTCATTTCATTCAAACTTTCTATGCAATGAAAGGCACTCAACTTGGGGTGTCTTGCACACTTTTATGGATCAAAGATTTCTTTTACAGGAGTCACGTGACCGCCTTGTAAGTAAGGGTACCCCCCAAATCAACCTGACAAATACATAATTAAAAAATCGACGCAAATTCCGAATTCAGAATGTGCGTGTGGTATCAGCGATGTGAGGCCCCTCCGATAGCAGGCCACCTTGCAAAAGGACACCCTCTCTTGTCCCTATATCAATTATCTATCAAAATATACCTGTCATGACAGGCCACCTGTAAAACAGGGACACTTGACTGGTCCCAGGTACCAATTTATCAAATTTGGGAGAACATAAGATTTCAGTTGTAGTGAATTTTCTGTTTTGTCTATAATTTAGCATGTCATAAACTCAGTTGTTAATTTTCTGTTTTGTCTGTTATTTACCATTCCATAAACTCAGTTGAAGTGAATTTTCTGTTTTGTCTGTGATTTAACATTCCATAAACTCAGTTGTAGTGAATGTTCTGTTTTGTCTATAATTAATCATGCCATTTATCTACCTATCTTGTTTTTTTATTCCCCCTTCAGGGCAAACTGATGTGGCCAGCACCGCCACCCAAGGTAGATCCCGTTGCAGCCGCTGCCGTGCCTGCTGCGGCCGCTGCAGTGAAGGAGCCCCCACCCCCTCCCAACTATTTCAACATTTACCTCAAGGACTCCATGACGTACACTGCCGGCCTGGGCATTGCGCTCGGTCAGTTCCCTCGCTTTCTTCTTCTTCGTTCATGGGCTGAAACTCCCACGTTCACTTATGTTTTTGCACGAGTGGGTTTTTATTTTGTATGATCGTTTTTACCCCGCCATTCAGGCAGCCATTGCCGCTTTTGGGGGAAGAATGCAGGGTATTTTTGTGTTTCTATAACCCACCGAACTCTGACATGGGTTACAGGATCTTTTCTGTGCACACATGGTCTTGTGCTTGCGTGTACACATGAAGGGGGATAAGGCACTAGCAGGTCTGCTCATAAGTTGACCTGGGAGATCGGAAAAATGTCCACCCTGAACCCATTATAAAGAAATGTAAACGAGAAAAATTTAAATTGAAAAAATTACAGATTTGACACAGCTGTTCCTGGCTTGCCTTTGAGTTGGGGAAAAGGGAGTTAAAAATAGCCAGGGGGAGGGAATTCTTTGTCTACTGCAGCCAGCACATACATATTATCAGCTGACCTCTTAGCAAGCCTACAGGTCTAGCTCTGGTGTTATCTCGGCAGTGTTTTTCTCAGTCTTCGATCACTGACATTTTTTTTTTATCTGACCGTCTGATGGTTCTAACAGAACTTTTTTTTTTTATTGTAGCGAGGACATGTGAACCAATTTATGTTTTTACTCAGGATCCAACTGACTTATTGTCTTCTGAGTGCTTTTGTGAACAAGAAACAATTAACAAGTGGCTCTATTCCATCTCACCCCCCCCTTTCCCCGTCGCGATATAACCTTCGTGGTTGAAAACGACGTTAAACACCAAATAAAGAAAGAAAGATTGTCTTCTGAGTCTGAGAACGCCGCTGTCTCTACAGTAGGGGATGATGGGTGATATTAACAGCTCAGGGCCTAGCATGGTAAGCCGTTCGGCGTACTTTACGCCGAAATAACATCTCCAGTACGCGGAACTCGATTTGGTGTACGCCGAAATGCAAAAACCTGTTATTCCCAAACGGTAAACCCAAACAGTCTCAGCTTTTGTTTTGTGCGCCGTTCGGTTCAATTCTCAATCGGTTTGACAGTTTGCTTGAGCACGCACTTCCTCTGGCATCGCGCGTGCATGCTTTGTGCCGGTGTTTTGTGGCTCTAGACTTGAAATAATGTCTCGAAGCGACATTGTTGAACGTGGTCAGCCATTCAGTGACAAAGAATCCAGGTATTCCTGGAAGTGGGAATGGCTGGATTTCGTTCCGAAGGCGGAAGGCAAGTCAGAAGAAGTAATGTGATGATACGGACTATGGCTCCGAAAGGTTGCTATTTCTGGCAAAGCATACTGTCAGTTGTGCCAGAAAGAAATAGGTTATGCGAACAAGGGCTTCGCTGCTATCACAGGCCACTGTGAAACGCAGATGTTGATAAAGGCATAATTTAGTTGCTCAATCTTCTTTGGGGGGGGGAGGTCATTTTAGGTAAAAAATCTCCAAAAAATCTTCAAATTCGGGGCCCCCGCCTTTGTAAGCTGAACTCACTTTTTCCAATGCTAGGCCCTGAACAGCTGCATGTTGCTAACGAGATGGAAATTCAGCCCTGGGAACAGCCGTGATGAAAATGTCATCTTCTGTCGTTGTCTGGTTTATACCTGTGACGTGTGACTATTTGTGTTTTAGGACTGGGAATGGCATCCCCCAACCCTGCCTTCACCTCCATGGTCACTGTCTTCGGTCTGGCTGGCATTGTGGGTAAGTCTCCATTACTCTTTTCCTCTTCATCTAATACCTGCTTCACCACACACGAAAATCTTCAGGCTAAAATCAGACTTTTTGTGCCAGCTCCCAGACACAAGCAAAGGTCGGACATCACTCTCACCCTTTCTCAAATATCATTGGACAGAAACCTTATCGTGCAAGTGACAAGGCAGGCAAGACGTATTTCACAGTTGTCTAATGGGGTACAGATCAAAATTATTTCCCTAGCATCCAAGTAAACAAACGTTGGCCTGTAAAGTTTAAATTTAGCAAAGCCTCACTGGGCATGCTGTTGGGTTTCAATGGCTTTAACAAAAAAGTGTTAAGGTTAAGGTTATTCTTGTGTGATACAGACTACAACTTTGAGCACACAGCTTCCTTTGTCTTTGCGTTCATAGGCTCGACGATCAGTTCAGTTTGGATTACCAATATGGCTGTCTGTGGCAGTCTGTTTCAGCTCACGGCAGTCGCCGTAGAGCTTGGCTGTGTTCGCAGTAAAACTTACAATGACAAAAATTTGAAACAAATGAGACCGTAAAAATTCCAAAATCAGGAATAAAAGCCCCAGAAAGGTTAGTTAATGCAACGTTAAACTAAAAAACAGTTTTCCATAAACTAAGCTATCTTGTTTGATTCTTGCAATGACAACCATTCCTTCCCTGTGACCGCACAGGCTACCACACGGTGTGGGGAGTGACTCCGGCTCTCCACTCTCCACTCATGTCGGTGACCAACGCCATCTCCGGCATCACGGCGGTGGGCGGCATGCTGCTGATGGGCGGCAGCTACTACCCCGACAACACACTGCACACTCTGGCCGCGCTGGCTGCCTTCATCTCTTCCATCAACATCGGCGGCGGTTTTGTCGTCACGCAGCGCATGTTGGACATGTTCAGGCGCTCGGGTGAGTGAGTCCTTGAGGATGGGTTTTATCATTATGAAGACTTATTAGTCGTCCACACTTTTACCAGCTCTTGGCCATATACAGCAACAACAACACACACACACACAAACGTGCACACAGAAACACGTGCACACAGAAACACATGCACACAGAAACACACACACGCACACACACACACACGCACGCACGCACACACACACACGCACGCACGCACACACGCACACACGCACACACACGCACACACACACATACATACACACACACAAATGTGCACACAGAAACACAAAGAAACACACAGACATACACATACACACACACACATACATACACACACACACACACACACACATACACACACAGAAACATACACACACACAAACACATACATACACACACACAAACGTGCACACAGAAACAGACACACACACACAAACATGCACACAGAAACACATACACACACACACAAACGTGCACACAGAAACACACACACACATACACACAGACACATGCACGCACTCATACTGATACACAGTTGATAGGTGAATTGCAATACTATCAAGCTCTAGTTTGGCAGCCCTTAATGTCCACTTTCCCCCACTATTGCAGTTTGACTATCCTGCCTGAATCATGGCAATGTTTTGGGGATTTGAACTCAGTTGATGGACTGCCGTTGCCAGACCCTGTATTATCATGTGGGGTTCTACAGTTTTATCGGTTGAGAATATCGCAAGAGCAAAAGATGTACACCTTCAGGAGCAGATAAAAAGCAAAATAAAATACAACCACCTCGCTACTAAACAAACACGCTTGTTATGTTTTTCCAGATGATCCACCAGAGTACAATATGTTGTACGGCATCCCAGCGGCCACGTTTTTGGCTGGCTACGGCTACCTGGCTCAGTCTGGCAACTACCCCGATATCCACCAGATGGCATACCTGGCCGCTTCTCTCTGCTGCGTCGGCGCTCTGACTGGGCTTTCCTCGCAAAAAACCAGCCGTATCGGTAGGTTATGTGTGGGTTTATGTGTGTAACTTGAACATATGTTGAAGCTCTGTGTAAATGTTAGGAAAATGTGTAAAACCTTGTGTGTAAAGGGGTGGAAGGCCATGTAAAGTCAAAAAGTGGAACCCTAGTCTTAAGACACACCCTACCCTCCAAATGAAGACATCCCTTTAAGACCGGGCTTTCTCGGATTATCTGTTGATAATGTCAATAAATTGACCTGTGTTAAGCTGCCCCCCTAGGGCGGGGATGTAGCTCAGTCGGTAGCGCGCTGGATTTGTATCCAGTTAGCCGCTGTCAGCGTGAGTTCGTCCCCACGTTCAGCGAGAGATTTATTTCTCAGAGTCAACTTTTTGTGCAGACTCTCCTCGGTGTCCGAACACCCCCCGTGTGTACACGCAAGCACAAGACCAAGTACGCACGAAAAAGATCCTGTAATCCATGTCAGAGTTCGATGGGTTATAGAAACACGAAAATACCCAGCATGCTTCCTCCGATAACGGCGTATGGCTGCCTAAATGGCGGGGTAAAAAACGGTCATACACGTAAAATTCCACTCGTGCAAAAAACACGAGTGTACGTGGGAGTTTCAGCCCACAAACGCAGAAGAAGAAAGCCGCCCCCTCAATTAAATACCTCTTTGCTCAGAATGTTCGAGGTCTTTAAAGGTGCTTCCACTGTATCACAATATGAGGTGTTGTTGTATTTTCTCTGCACTACCATTTTGACTGTTCAATGGTATACAAAATAGTTTATGTATGTTTATGTGAACTGTTTTAGGATTTGCGCCATATAAGTATCCTCATTATTATTGTAATTATTGCCTGGCAGGCAACGTGCTGGGTATGATCGGCGTGTCGTCTGGAGTCGCTGCCACCCTCGGTCTCCTGAAGCCCAACGCTGAAGTCTTCGCACAGATGGCTACCTGCATGGGTCTGGGTGAGTCTCCATTGCAGAACACATGAACGAAGAAACAATTGACAAGAAGGAATAGGCAGACCTAGGAACCGATACGATTTCGCTGTATTTTGTACGCTTGATTGTCTAAAATATGATCAGTACGGTCCATGGAGAGAAAAAAATGATCAAAAAAATTCTTAGACTTCTTTTCTTCACAAGCACATCTTGAAGCCGATCTGGTATTTTGGATGTTTGAATGCTGTGTGGAGTACACTCATTTTTCTGAAAATACGCCAAGTTTCCTTGAAGAGAATAATAAAAGAGAGAATAATAAAGAAGAAGGAATAGGCAGACCTGGGAACCGATACGATTTTGCCTTATTTTGTAATCTTGATTGTCTCGAATACGATCGAATGCTGTGTGGAGTACACTCAAAGTTCTTTGAGAATGCTCCAAGTGCAAAACAGAGGTTCCCAGGTCTGAATAGGTAACAAAACAAAAATTCTACAGTTTTGAATTGTTTATTTGTTTTTGTATTTTGTATTCATTATAGTTTTCAGTATTGCAAGGCTATTAAAACTACAGCAGGATTTGCGCCGTAAAAAAAGCCTTTACTGTTGTTTGTATCAGGACATAACGTGCATGATACGCACATAATAATTAACAGCGCTTGGCATACTCTGGATATATCCCAATGGAAGTGTCATCACAAAAACAAACAGAAAGGTGAACATTTAAAACTCGTTCAGTGTGACGACGAAGCTCTCAAGGGGCTAAGTCTGGGTATTGCCCAGAGCCTTACATGCAGTGTTATAACATCTATCCAATTTGGAATTGTGTACTTAATAATTTACAGAATAATGTATCAATGTATGTTTTTGTGAGGCGCTTAGAACTTTTTTAGAATTTGCGCCATATAAATATCCTTATTATTAATATTATTATTATATAATACCCACAGGTGGCACCATTGGAGCTGCAGTCGCCAAGAAAATCGAGGTGACTGACCTTCCCCAGATGGTGGCGCTGTTCCACTCGCTGGTGGGAGCAGCGGCCGTGCTGACCTGTTTCGCTAACTATCTGCTGGAGCAGCCCCACTTCGCCACCGACCCTGCCGCCACCATCACCAAGACCTTCCTCTTCCTGGGCACCTACATCGGTGGCATCACCTTCACCGGATCGCTGGTTGCTTTCGGCAAACTGCAGGGTGAGGGATGGTTGTAGTTTTTGATGTGTTCGGTGTTGTAGTTTTCAAGTTCATCGTCACATCATCATCATTATCATCATCGTCGTCATCATCATTGTCACAGGCATAACCATCACAAATACTGGGTACTTCATCAGCATCAGCTTCACCGGTACTGGCGATGGTTGTGGTTATTGATGGCCGTCCGTCTGTGCACAAAAAACTCCATCTGACAGGTGTCCTGAACTCGAACCCTCCATGTGACCCAGCCGCGGTGTTGGATTGGTTTAAATTGAGAATGGTTGTGAATTTAACGAATCAGACCCTGCAATTTGTTCTCTCCCGGTTGGGTGGCACCCACTTTTGGTTCATGCTCCTCAGCCCTGAACTCTAACTTTCCGCCTGACAGGTGTCCTGAACTCCAACCCCCTGCTGCTGCCTGGCCGCCATGCCATGAACATGGGGATGATGCTGGGCAACGTCGGGGCCATGGGATACTTCCTGTACGACGACACGCCAACCGTCGGGATGAGCATGCTGGGACTTACCACCAGTTTGTCTTCCATAATGGGCATCACTCTCACTGCTGCCATTGGAGGTGAGTGTAATTGGTTTTTGAGTCACTTGAGAAAAAGTGACTCTATGTAATCGGTCAGTGTTAGTCTGTCCGGCCGGCCGGCCGGCCGGCCGTCCGTAGACACCACCTTAACGTTGGACTTTTCTCGGAAACTATCAAAGCGATCGGGCTCATATTTTGTTTAGTCGTGACCTCCAATGACCTCTACACTTTAACGATGGTTTCGTTGACCTTTGACCTTTTTCAAGGTCACAGGTCAGCGTCAAAGGAAAAATTAGACATTTTATATCTTTGACAAAGTTCATCGGATGTGATTGAAACTTTGTAGGATTATTCTTTACATCAAAGTATTTACATCTGTAGCCTTTTACGAACGTTATCAGAAAAACAAGGGAGATAACTAGCCTTTTCTGTTCGGCAACACACAACTTAACGTTGGGCTTTTCTCGGAAACTATAAAAGTGACCGGGCTCAAATTTTATGTGAACGTGACTCATTGTGTTGTGAATAGCAATTTCTTCCTGTCCATCTGATGCCTCATATAATATTCAGAACTGCGAAAGTGACTCGATCGAGCGTTTGCTCTTCTTGTTTTTTTTTTTTTTTGTGGGGGGCGGCTATGTGTGTGTGTGGGTTTGTCTGTCACTGTGCATGTGTGTGGGTCTCAGGTGGGTGGGGGGGGGGTTCTGTTTTGAGAGGAGGGGAGGGGAGTTGAGAGAGGGAAGATGGGAGGGGATGGTGTTGGGAGGTGAGGGTGACCCACACCTTGTCTTTCATCATGGGCGTCATGCTGGTGTCATTTGTGGATGCTCCGTGAGGGGACGGTTGTAGGAGAGAGTGGGGGGGTTCTGTTTTGAGAGGGAAGATGGGAGGGGTTGGTGTTGGGAGGTGAGGGTTGTAGGAGAGAGTGGGGGGGTTCTGTTTTGAGAGGGAAGATGGGAGGGGTTGGTGTTGGGAGGTGAGGGTTGTAGGAGAGAGTGGGGGGGTTCTGTTTTGAGAGGGAAGATGGGAGGGGTTGGTGTTGGGAGGTGAGGGTTGTAGGAGAGAGTGGGGGGGTTCTGTTTTGAGAGGGAAGATGGGAGGGGTTGGTGTTGGGAGGTGAGGGTTGTCTTTCATCATGGGCATGGTGCTGGTGTCATTGGAAGCGCCTGTGCTGTTTTTTTGTGGGGCGCTGTGAGAGGGGGTGGGGGTGTAGGAGATTGTGAGGGTATCAAACGCCTCCAATCATCGGCATAACTTTGACTCCTGCTATGAGTGGCGCGTGTTGAGGTATCTGTATATCTGAAGGGGGTAGGGATGTTGAGCTTGACTGGAAACCTTTTCCATGATGGACGTTACTTTTGCTGGTTGACAAGCAACCTCGTGACCATTTGTTCTGCTTCTTCTTTTCATTTCATGGCTGAACTCACACGTTCACGCATGCTATTGCACAAGTGGATTTTTACGTGTATGACCGTTTTTACACGGACATTAAGGCAGCATACGCCATTTTCAGGGGAGTCATTTGTTCTTCTATTGCCATGTACAAATGACTAGCATCCAACTTGAATCTTTCCTTCCAGGTGCTGACATGCCCGTGGTGATCACAGTGCTGAACAGCTACTCAGGCTGGGCGCTGTGTGCTGAAGGCTTCATGTTGGACAACAACCTCATGACCATCGTGGGCTCTCTCATCGGCTCCTCCGGCGCCATCCTCTCCTACATCATGTGCAAGGTGAAGGACTGTTAGAGAAAATGTTGGGTTTATTTTTTTATTTTTTTTGTTTTTGTCCTTGGATGGGTGTCGGATTGCCATATAGGTTGTAGTGACGTTTAAAAAACAGTAATCAACCAGCCTTGCAACGGAACGGAACTGATCTGAAATTTATTTTACAAGGAATGAGATTTTTCTTCTTCTTCTTCTGCGTTTGTGGGCTGAAACTCCCACGTACACTCATGTTTTTTGCACGAGTGGAATTTTACATGTATGACCGATTTTTACACCGCCATTTAGGCAGCCATACGCCGTTTTTGGAGGAAGCATGCTGGGTATTTTCGTGTTTCTACAATCCACCGAACTCTGACATGGATAACAGGATCTTTTTCGTGCGCACTTGGTCTTGCGCTTGCGTGTACACACGGGGGTGTTCGGATACCGAGGAGAGTCTGCACACAAAGTTGACTCTGAGAAATAAATCTCTCGCCGAACGTGGGGACCAACTCACGCTGACAGCGGCCAATCTGTCCTTGAAAGAAATACACAATACAGAAACACACTATCTAATGATTACTTAAACAGAAATGTTGAAGAAGTCAATAATTGAAATACAAACACTGCTCTACATTGCTTCAGATAATAATGATGATGACGACGAAAAGGATGCATGAGGGGACTTGAGATCTCTAGCATCTTGCTCCCCAGATCTGTTGACCCATACTATTTTGGAGTAATTTTAGAATTTTGGGGAAAAAATACTCCATTTGAGTCCAGACTAAGATTTTCAAATGTGCATTAAATTAGGTTTGTGCTGCTAATGTTGGCGTTTGTAACCACTGAGTTACTACTTTGGTCATCGGATTACTTTTTTTTTTCTTGACCATTACTCTTGTCAAGTTTCGGGGTCAAACAGGTCTGCCTATGACGAGAAATGGTTACACTTACAGAACTACTGTGTTCTTCCTTTGTAGTTCTCAATACCATTTTGCCACTTGCAGCATTGCTAGAAGCAACTGCAGTACAACTGTTGCCTTGTGTGTGGGTATGTGCGTGCTTGCGTCAGTGCGTGCGTGTAGGTGTGAGTGAGTGTGTACGCTGTTCTGTTAGCGCTCTGTTTGGTTGTTGTGTTGGAATGTATTATGTATTGAATGTACTCAAGCCAAGCAACATTCCTGTCTACTGCACGTGGTTGTAATAAAATCTTATGTCTTAACTTATATCATGTCTTATCACCGTGTGTACCTTGCAGGCCATGAACCGCTCCCTGCCCAGCGTCATCCTGGGAGGCTACGGCACCAGCTCCACCGGCGGGGGAAAACCCATGGAGATCACGGGCACCCACACGGAGATCAACGTGGACGACAGCGTCAACCTGATCAAGGACGCCAAGGACATCATCATCGTCCCTGGCTACGGCCTGTGCGTGGCCAAGGCCCAGTACCCCATCGCTGAGATGGTCACCCTGCTAAAAAAGAAGGGAAAGAACGTGCGCTTTGGCATCCACCCTGTCGCTGGTGAGTTGCTTTTTCCTTGGTTTTTTTTCTTTTTTTGTGTTCGATTGTTCATGGCCATTATATCCTTAGCTCAGTGGCTGCCATGAAGTCCGCAGTCTTCTGCCGAACGGCAGGTCCCCAGAGCTTGGTGCCCATGCTGGTGTTTTCTTCATATGGGGCTGTGACCTTAATGAATAAACCATCCATTTATCCATCTTTTTTTTTCTCTCTCTCTCTCACATACGCCTTGTGTGTTCAGGACGTATGCCGGGCCAGCTGAACGTGTTGCTGGCAGAGGCGGGCGTGCCATACGACATTGTGCTGGAGATGGACGAGCTCAACGACGACTTCCCCAAAACCGACCTTGTGCTTGTCATCGGCGCCAACGACACCGTCAACTCTGCCGCCGAGGAGGATCCCAACTCCATCATCGCTGGCATGCCCGTGTTGAGGGTGTGGAAGTCAGATCAGGTTAGTTGTCAGACACAGTTTCCAGTTTTCACTTCCCCTCCCCCCTCTCTCATCCTGTATTGAGGGTGTGGATGTCAGATCAGTTTAGTTGTCAGTTTCCAGTTTCCCCTCCCTCTCTCTCCCCACCCCCCCTCTCTCCCTCTCCCCCCCCCCCCCCTCCCCTCTCTTTGATCCTGTGTTGGTGTGGATGTCAGACACAGTTTCCAGTTTTCTCTCCTTCCCTCTCTCTCCCTCCTCCCTCCCCCCCCCCTCTCTCTCCTCTCTGATCCTGTATTGAGGGTGTGGATGTCAGATCAGTTTAGTTGTCAGTTTCCAGTTTCCCCTCCCTCTCTCTCCCCCTCTTTGATCCTGTGTTGGTGTGGATGTCAGACACAGTTTCCAGTTTTCTCTCCTTCCCTCTCTCTCTCTCCCTCCCCCCCCCCCCCTCTCTCCTCTTTGATGCTGTGTTGAGGGTGTGGAAGTCAGATCAGGTTAGTTGTCTGACCTTGACTCTTCTGGGAGTTTCATAGTTTCATGAACCAGCGTCTTTTAGAGGGCTGAGTTTCCTGCAAGAATCTGTTTTGTACGAGGCATTTGCCAATTGACTCATGCAAGCAACCCAACGCAGAAGCGTGGTTTTGTTGGCTTTGGACACAGTCCGACACAGTTTCCATATATACCGTTTCCAACATGCTTTCATGATCTGAGGTCCTGAAAACATGGGTGGGTGGGATGCTCAAGTCAAACACAAGAACCAGTATTTGGGTAGATTTTGTCATCTGTTTAGATCATCTGAAAAAAAATGACTGTTACCACAACAATCTGACATAAGTTAACAATCTGACATAAGTTGAGACTTGCTATCCTTGACGAGAATCCCACAACGGCTGTTGTGGTGGAATTTTGCCTGAAGCAGTATTTGAACATCTGAAATGTGACAGTATAAGTGCAGAAATCTGATGATCATTTGAGGCAAGCTATCCCTGACTTCAACCTCTATGCAATTATTGAAACATTATTAAAATATACTCACAGCATCAGAAATGTTTGAACATGGCTATGCCTGGTTGGTTTAAGAGTGTTCTTGTTTTCATTGATTTGTTTTTTGAAACTGTTAATTTTGTTCACACAGGATATCAAGTGAACATCAGTAGCAAAGTGACCAGCAGTAACTGGTACCATTGTCATTACAGGTGATCGTGATGAAGCGTTCTCTCGGCGTGGGCTACGCTGCCGTCGACAACCCCATCTTCTTCAAGGAGAACACCGCGATGTTGCTAGGCGACGCCAAGAAGACATGCGATGCTCTCTTGTCCAAATTGAGGACGGAGTACGAAGACTAACCCCGTGTCTGCTTAGTTTGTTTTGAATACATCGTTTATTTGTGTGTTTTCTGTGCACACCACCACAAAAGACTTGAACAGTGTGAATGTGTAAGAAACTATTTTTAAGCTGGAGCTGTTATTTGTGTGTAGGAGTATTTAACTAGTTTTGCGTCGACACATTTGCTCTGGCTGCATGGTTGTTAAATGCATGTGAATTTGTAATCTAGAGTGAGATTATGTTGAAAAAAAAGTAATAATTAAAAAATAGAGGAGTCTGATTTTCCAGGTTCTATAAAGATAAGCGAAAGGGCTAAACTGATTTGTGATAAAAAGAAAGAAAAAAGCCCATTAGACCTATTTTTGCTGTTACATTTTGATACTTTATTTGCCTGGTACAGTGGAATGGAAACATGTGTCTGTTTGGTGCTTGTGTTTAGAAATTAGCTTTTGGGTAAGATTTCAAAGTTTGAGTATATTTGAAGATTAAAACACACACATAAACAACATCGCTCTGGAGTAAAGTAGATGAAGAGAATCTGGCGGCTCACATTTTAAAGGAAAAATAATCATGTTGCTGTACATTGAGGATTTTTATGTCTGAAAAATCGCGGTTCAACTTTTTTTTCTTTATGAAAGGAGCATTTGTTCCATCTGATTTTACGGTGCAGAAATTTTCTTAGGATTCTTTTTCCTTGTACACAACAGTTCAGTTTCGCTTTCAAATATTAAAAGTTGGGCTGCTTTGGTTTGAATAAACAAATGAACGGTTGTACTTAAAGAGTGTACGCTAGCTCAGTTGGTCCTAGTCATTTCGCATTTTTGTTAACTGGAACTACCCAAACCCTCTGGCTCAGTGTTTGTATCGAAAGCATCAACGTAATATAGTCTCAGTGTTCACGTACAGATGCCAGTGATTTAGAATCTCAAGAGTTGTTGACATGTGCTTTTAGTTTGTTAAACAAGTTACAGCACGCCACACATTCTGGTTACAACTCCTTGTGTGTGCTTCATTTTTTTTCTCCAAGTTATTGATATGAATGTGTTTGCGTCTGGGAGATGCATCGTTTGCTTGAGCAAGTTGTTGACAAAATTCTGCAGATTATGAAGTGTTGATTGAGAATAGAAGTATATCCGTGACTTGGGACACAGTTGCACGAGTGTGCGAGTTGTACAAACAATAAATACAAGTGGACCAGTCAGTGGTTACCATTTCTGTATTTCTGAGTTTAGTCTTATTTTTCCATTGTATGGATGGGTAGATGATGCAGCCGGGCTCCCACTTTTCTCAACATTCGCAGACTTGCAAGGAATGTTTCAATGAGAAACTGCTATGCATGTGCACAGATTTACACCATTTAAATGCAACTTGCAACAATTTGTTGGACTTTCATAGAATTTCAAAGATCTTTGCTTTTTTCCCTGGGCTGGTATGCACGAGGAAGTGCCCAATTAGTTGGGAACCAGCCGCGACATTGGACTGGTTGAAAGGATTATTTATTTACAATCATTGTACAACATTGGTGGCTACAAAAAAGTTTGCTTTGCATACAACTCGTGGACCCATATTCTCAATTGGCAGCACTTTACAGGTGTCACAAACCTACAGGCTTATGTCTGTATAATACATATGTCGCAGGCATCCAAAGTCACTCCTCTACACACACACACACACACACATGTGCGCTTGCAGATAAAGGTGCGACAACTTTTTAGTATTCTGTTTCTGCAAGTTTGGCCCACAGATAAGTTTATTTCAGAGTAAAAAAAATAAGGCAAAAAGTAAGTAAATTGTAACATGTGCAGTTATGCAAACTTTGCTATTTTAAGTACTTGCAGCCTGTCAAAACATAGCAGTTACTTGTCAAAATGAGAATGTTATGCTGTAAATTATTACAGAAAACAACAACAAAATGATTCCATAAATAAATTAAGAAGTTACATTATCAGCAGTTTCTCATGGAAAATAGAACATTGGTAGTAGCAGGCATCCTTCAGTCTCTGGGGACTATGGATTTTGCATGCTGGTTCTCTCCAGAGAACGAAGCCTGGGTGGCTCATAAAAAATAATTTGTGACAAATAACACCATTTATTCACGCATTCATCATCTTCACTACACTGTACCGGCATTACATTTACATCATAAGCAAGCTTTCAGACAATGAATAATGCTGTCAGAAATGATAATGATGGAATCGGTCAAAATTCGTCATGTTCTCTTCTGTGTAATTCTCTCTTCTTTCCCGCGTGAGGTGCATTAAAAATGGCTGCCACTTTTTGCAGAGTTTCAGCGCTAAGAGATGTGACGTCAGCCCTGGACAGTTCCATTTTGTCAGGGGGTGCCAGCATGTGAAACACTTCCTCTCCCGTCGGCTTCTCAGAAGTCTGTGATGACAAAGAACTAGTTGAATGTGTTTTTGTCACTTGGAGAACACTTTCACACACAACACACACACGAATACACACGTACAGTGTTATCTACATTTGATCTTTGAAAACTTACCAAATACATGTATATCTTCTTCGTTCATGGGTTGAAACTCCCACATTCACTCATGCAAAAGCATGAGTTGGTTGGTTTTTACGTGTATGACTGTATACATTTGCCGTGCAAAACAAAACCACAGGCCCTTGAATCTCTTTCAGAGAATACAAGGCATTATCTGATGTTCCACAGCAAAGAGCAGGGACATACATAGATGTACATTTGAAGGTGCGCGGGGCAGAAGGTCATTCAACAGTTTCCAGAACGTGTGGTCAAATCGCTCTTTGCAACTACATGTACAAAAGCACAGATGCTTATAACACCAACCACAAACAAAACGAAACAAAACACTAGCAAGAGGCCAAGACAAAACAAAACAATAGCAAGAGGCCAAGACCTTTTCAATCAATCGATCAATCAATATGAGGCTTATATCGCGTGTATTCCGTGGGTACAGTTCTAAGCGCAGGGATTTTTTTTATTTTTTTATTTTTTAATTCAATTTATATCGCGCACATATTCAAGGCGCAGGGATTTATTTATGCCGTGTGAGATGGAATTTTTTTACACAATACATCACGCATTCACATCGGCCAGCAGATCGCAGCCATTTCGGCGCATATCCTACTTTTCACGGCCTATTATTCCAAGTCACACGGGTATTTTGGTGGACATTTTTATCTATGCCTATACAATTTTGCCAGGAAAGACCCTTTTGTCAATCGTGGGATCTTTAACGTGCACACCCCAATGTAGTGTACAACGAAGGGACCTCGGTTTTTCGTCTCATCCGAAAGACTAGCACTTGAACCCACCACCTAGGTTAGGAAAGGGGAGGGGGGAGGGGGGAAGAAAATTGCAAACGCCCTGACCCAGGGTCGAACTTGCAACCTCTCGCTTCCGAGCGCAAGTGCGTTACCACTCGGCCACCCAGTCAAACCCCGGGCCGAACCAAAACAGCCACAAATGAATTGAAAGGCACAATCCTTGCCATGTAAACCGTTGAGCGCACCATTGAGTCCAGGCGATTGCACGGGATAAGAACGTCCCTCCCCTTGGACACATACCGAAAATCAATGTCCTGGATGCTTTCAGCGCAGAGTAGAATTTTTTCAGGAATTAATTTCTCAAAAGTACAAAATTAATTAATTTTAAAAAATCCAGCTGGGCAAAAGAAGCAGTCAGGATGTTGATTTTTGGCAGATGTCCAAGTGGAGGGATGGCATTATTGTATGTACACCCATGGCAATTGTATATACACGCCATGGCAGATGTCCAAGTGGAGGGATGGCATTATTGTATGTACACCCATGGCAATTGTATATACACGCCATGGCAATTGTCCAAGTGGAGGGATGGCATTATTGTATGTACACCCATGGCAATTGTATGTACACGCCATGGCAATTGTCCAAGTGGAGGGATGGCACTATTGTATGTACACGCCATGGCAGATCTCAGACGGTGAGATGAACTGTTTTCACAGGAAAGAGTGTGTTTTTTAGCGAAACTCACGATGTTCATGGCCTCGCCATAAAAGTGGGCGAACTTGGGGTAAGAAAGACTGGAGCGAGATCCCATCTGCACCAGCAACAGTTGACGTAGGGACTCTGCGTCCAACTCCCAGTTGCTCAGTAACTACAGAGAGAGAGAGACAGAAAGAGAATGTTATACATGTCTCTGCTACGTAAGAAGCACGCTATAAGCAGGTGGTCGTTATCGATAGGTGGTGGTCGGG
>NC_090255.1:16320624-16360624 GCF_037325665.1 Littorina saxatilis | reverse complement strand
GGGTCTCAGGTGTCCCTCAGGAATGGAGGGATCCTGCCTGAAGACCGGCGGAGGAAACGTGGCGTCCATTGACTGGTCTTTGACAAAGCCGATCTTCCCCTGAGCCACCTCGAACACCATCGCCGCCATGATCAAAACTTTGATGATTGAACTCATTGTTCTTGATGTTTGTGTTGTTGTTGTGATTTTTGAATATTATTTTTTGGAGTTGGCTAAAACTGAAGCTTTATTTGCTTCGGTTTAGTTATTGGGTGGAATTTGTTGTTGCTGTTGCTGTTTTTGTTGCTTTCGTATGTTTTTGCGTTTTGTATTTAGTTTTTCTCCTTTATTTATGATTGCTATTTCGTTATTTGACAAATGACCGAGATAAGATTATGTTTGCGCACTGTATGCCCTTAAAAAGAAACGGGCATCTGAATAAAAGCACTTTCTGGTTACAGTGTTGGGATTTACACAGTCTTAGTCGGGTAACTGCTGACTGACTGAAAACTCCATACACGTCAAGAAATGATCCGTTGTGTGAACTCACAACTCACAGAACTCACGACTGAATATATGAATTGGGATTGATTCGAGAGCTTTGGAAACTACAATAATTATTACAACTTTTTTTTCACACCAATCGTCGCAGGAAAATAAGAAGTCTCATGCCTGGATTACCTGAGTCACACACAAAAATCAACTTCGGACAATGAAACATGAAAAATTGAGTGTCGCAGTTTTGCTGTAAAAATCAATTCAGTGAAAGTCTTACGCATAAAGTTATCAAGGCAGCAAATAACCTCACAAAAAACAGCTAGCACCCGTCAAACACTCAGCAACACTGAAAATTCACTCACTAACACATCAGGAAAACAATCACAAATGTACCCTCATATTACACCTCACAAGACACGTGTAGTGTGAATTTCAAAAAGGTGAAATTGATTAGCCTGAGTCGTGTCAGCCACGTCACATCTGCACGCGCGGCTGTGAACGCGCACCTGTGACGTCACAAAAGGATCGAAATTGACCCCGGCCTTTCTCAGCCTTTGGCGGAGCCATTTATTTTGAGGTTCTTTTGTGAAACTGATAACATGGACATGGACACTTTTAATTTGTGGAATTCCCACATCTCCAAGCAGTGATAAGGACGGGTCATGATAACTAGCAGAGCGAATATTGAAGGGCTTCATTATTTCGTGGCAAAATGTGTGTTATCAAGTTTCTTTTGCGTTTCCACGTTTCTTTCCCTTTGAAAGATATTATCTCCCCTGCTTTGTAAATAATCATGTAAACAAGGACAGATGTGTCCAGGTTTTTACACGACTGAATTAAGACCACCCCTCCACTAGGCCACAATCAAACGGCGCACACACGCACACACACACACACACACACACACACACCGTGACACACACACATACTCACACCCGGGCCACACACACACACACATTGACACACTCAGACATACGTACACATTCAACACACACACGCACCCCCACCCCCACCACCGATAACACATGCACACGCTCTCCCCTCCGACCCCCCCCCCCCCCCCCCCCCGATTGTATAACGCACCAAACCCGCAACCGAATTACAAAAAGCAATGCTTTCTGCGCAGTGGATTTTTATCGGTTGAATTACTATTTTGTAACTGACACCAGTGCCAGTTTGTAAAATGAAATCAACAACAACAAATCCAATTGTGCACGAGGAACAGGAACGTTGTAGACTGTTGGTGTGGCAGTGTCCGCAATACAAGCTGAAACTGAGATTTCTTTAAATGAGCTATCAATCAGCCGCCAAAGCAAGGCGTGAGAAAGCCCAGTTGACATGGAGTTTCAAAGCCGGGAAAATGCCTATCTAGTCTTGAGTCGAGCGTTTGAAAATGTCTGTATCTTTGTGTGCTCGCCTCAAAAGCAGTGAAATCGTCCCAGGTGCCTGTGCTGAGATAGTCAATGGTGCGATCGAAGCGGCACGAGCAAAGCCGTTTGGATTGCTCCTTGCAACAGATGTCCGTAGTGTGCCTCTCTCCCTCCATCTACTGCCGATCTCGCCTCTCTGCACCCACCATAAAGACCATCCCCTCCTCATCGTGGTATGGTGGTGAAACAGAACCAAGCTATGCCGTCGGAAGAAAATCGCTGAAATTTCACTGTCCCTAAAACGTGGGGGTGTTTTTCATTGTGAGAAGTATACCGGTAGGGTTCTCCCATGGCGGACGGGTTGGTTGCTGGCTAACGGGGCTCTGGTAAAGACGGAGATGTGCTGGACAGTACCGGTGTGACGGCACAGAGGCCCAAGGACACAAGCGGTCATCTCAGCAACCTCCAAACGGGTAGACTGGACTCGACAACCATGGTAGGTAACCAGTCTAGGAGAAGGAAAACTCCGAAATAGAACCACGGGCAGACCAAGCTCAACAGCCCAGGAAGGCAATTGGTCTAAGGGAGGGACCCCTGATCAACGTCCATGGCCGAAGCCGGAGATGCGGGACCCCCTGGGTGCCAAAAAGCGCTGCATCACGCAAATCACAAAATGATGAGTGAACGACGAAGAAGAAGAAGAAGAAGAAGCCTCTCTGCATGTACTGTTCTCTTTGTCTCTGTTTTCATACTGCAATCTCTGTCTCTCTGTCTCTGTTTTCATACTGCAATCTCTGTCTCTCTGTCTCTGTTTTCATACAGGACTGGGTGGCCGAGTGGTAACGCACTTGCGCTCGGAAGCGAGAGGTTGCGAGTTCGACCCTGGGTCAGGGCGTTAGCAATTTTCTCCCCCCTTTCCTAACCTAGGTGGTGGGTTCAAGTGCTAGTCTTTCGGATGAGACGAAAAACCGAGGTCCCTTCGTGTACACTACATTGGGGTGTGCACGTTAAAGATCCCACGATTGACAAAAGGGTCTTTCCTGGCAAAATTGTATAGGCATCACAGCGGCGTTCTTAATAACAATATCTGTCTCTCTGTTCATACTACAATCTCTGTCTCTGTTTTCATACTACAATCTCTGTCTCTTTGCCAGTCTCTGTTTTCATACTACTGTGACAATCTCTGTCTCTCTGTCTCTGTTTTCATACTGCAATCTCTGTCTCTCTGTCTCTGTTTTCATACTACAATCTCTGTCTCTGTTTTCATACTACTGTGACAATCTCTGTCTCTCTGTCTCTGTTTTCATGCTGCAATCTCTGTCTCTCTGTTCATACTACAATCTCGGTCTCTCTGTCTCTGTTCATTTCATACTACACTGATCTCTGTCTCTCTGTTCATACTACAATCTCGGTCTCTCTGTCTCTGTTTTCATACTACAATCTCTGTCTCTCCGGATCTGTTTTTAATACTACAATCTCGCGATCTCCGTTTCTGTCTGCATTCGTCTGAACATATCCCAATCTGTCCGTGTCTGTCTGCCTGTCTCTCTCTCTCTCTGTTTCTCTCGCCCTCTCTCTTAGCTCTCTGTCTCTGTCTCTGTGGCTGTCTCTCTGTCACTCACTGGCACTCACTGACTCATTCAACACTTACTCACGCACTAAAATGTAAGATCTGAAACGTTAAAAATTACGTGAAATTGGTTCGTTTTGGTCGAGTGGGATGGTCGTTGAACTGTGTTGTTACACTGAGCCAGCCGAACGGTTATCAAAAGTGTTTTGTGTATTTTTTCACAAAGACAGTGCAGCTTCGTCAATCCCCGCGTGAAGGAAATCGCTCACCAAGAGTGTTCCGATATAACTTTTCACTGGTAGCCTAACTATCGATTGTAGTAATTTTTTACTCAGTCTTAACTGATTGTAAATTAAGCCAGAGATCTGTAAACTCACACAGTCTCTCTGGGCTGCAGAGACAGCATTTGAAAAGTAATCTAGTGCAAGTCAGTCCGTGTGCGCTATGTTGATGTGATTGATTGTTGCAAAATTTTGATTCAAATCAAAGATGATTTCAGCGGCCTGTTGTAACAAACTCAGTAACACTCTACTCTGAGAAGAGAAAAAAATCATTGTGTTCAAAATAGATCGAGACCTGCCGAAATGAGAAGTTTTGCGGAAACGTTCAGTTTCACATTTTTGTCTTCTCACAATGTGTGCGCTGCCACATCATCACTGACACACGAGGTGCATGATCAATACTGTTGCGACCCATCTCGTCATCGGAGCTTTTCCGGAAATGACCTGCGCTTTGTTGGAATTCCAACAATGGCCGCCATTGTAGGAATTCCAACTTTGCGCTACGCGATTCTAGAAATGTACCGGGCGCATAGTGAGAATTCTGCTCTTTCTTAGAATGCGATGTAAAATGATACAAGTCATGATATCCCCAGAAATTTTTTTCATTTTTTGATAAACGTCTTTGATGACATCATATCCGGCTTTTCGTGAAAGTTGAGGCGGCACTGTCACGCTCTCATTTTTCAACCAAATTGGTTAAAATTTTGGTCAAATAATCTTCGACGAAGCCCGGACTTTGGTATTGCATTTCAACTTGGAGGCTTAAAATTTAATTGATGAGTTTGCTCATTAAAGTTGTCATTAAAATCGATTTTTCGCTAACAGATTTAAAATTGAGTGTATCGTATTCTTCATCACATTCTGAATCTAAAAATATATACATATGTCATGTTTACTCTTAAAATGTTATCACAATTAACGAAAATAGAATAATTAGTCTTACGATTAAAATGTAAGAAATCGATCCAAAAATGATGTCATCTTATTCGTGATCATTTCCTGATTCCTAAAACATATAGATATGATAGGTTGTATTCAAAACAAGCTAAGAAAGTTAACAAGAATACAGAAAAGCGCGCTTTCCTGCTTAGCACAATACGCTACCGCGCTTATCTGGCGTGTCAATATCACTACGTTTTGCACGTGGAAGGGATGAAACTGATGTGTTTTTGATCCCGTGACTGAGTTTGACAGCTTGACTAAAATAATGTAGTAATTTCGCCATACCCAGGAACTCTCATGTAAAATTTCATAAAGATCGGTCCAGTAGTTTACTCCGAATCGCTCTACACACATGCACACACAGACACACATACACAGTATGGGTTTCTTAAAAATGTGTGCGGGGGTTGAAGTAGTAGCGGCCGGGCATCTCACACGGCATAAATAAATCCCTGCGCCTTGAATATGTGCGCGATATAAATTGCATTAAAAAAATTAAAAAAATTAAAAAATCTCTGCGCTTAGAACTGTACCCACGGAATACGCGCGATATAAGCCTCATATTGATTGATTGATTGATATTGTTTTAACGTAGCAATAGGGTCCGATATTTAGACTCGAACAAGTATAAAGCGACTCGTCTTCGACTCTCGTCGGCACACATACACCACGGACCCTCGTCTCGATTCCCCCCTCTACGTTGACAGCAGCATCTAGCTAGCTGCATGCGCTGGGTGAGTGTCACTGAGAGAATTGTTACACAGTGTACGTACCCCCACACCCCCAATTCAAGACTTCCCCTGTATAAGACCTTGCTTTTTCATATACCTTATTCATGACCTGTGAAAAGGGTATACTTTTTTGTGCCAGTCGAAGGGTTGCCATTTCTAGAACGAGGCAGCTCGTTTCCAGAAATGCGGCGCTTTGTTGGAAATCAAATGAGGTTTCGGGAAATTCCGATTATTCCAACTCTGCCCCGGATTCTTACTTTGCGCCCAACAATACCCAAGTCAGTTTCGTCCCTTGGCCAATACATGTAATCCCTTGCCCTGGAGAGGTCAAGGCTGTGAGAAGAGAATTTGGTGGAAACGAGGCCACAGTGATCAACATGGCTGCTACTCTTCGCTTCAGGCCGAAAAGTGGTAGCTGCTGGCTAAATACTCTGCTACGGTGATCCCCAGTGTGAAGGTGGAACGAAGGTAAGATGTGAAAATCGTTGTCTGGTACCATGTTATAGGTAACTGTTGATCTGGATGCGGTATTTGTGTGTTTCGTTTCTCAAAATGGTGCTGTTTCTTCGGACACCGCAAGCAAGTCCACTCACTCCCTTCTTGTGTCTCCGGCAGAGGTGCCTCGGAGGCAGACATTGAAACCAGTGATGATTCAGATTGATTGATGAGATTATCACACGAACGTGAGTGAGACTGGTCGGCAATCAGATTAGCGTAACTTAAATAGGGTGGATGGTTCAGTGTTTTGTACCTTGGATACAACTTCACTCAAACCAGATTATTTCGGCAAGATTCCCATTCGTCTCAGCAACTAGCAGTCTAAGCATTTAACACAAGAAATGTTAACAATACATCTAAAAAGTATTAGTACTGGCGCTGTCTTGAAAAGTTATTCGTATTAAAGTTAGGCATAGAAAACTTTTAAAACGGAGAAGCTGGGAGTGGGAAGAGAGTTCTTGACTACTTAAGTTGAGTGTAGAGAATGTAGAGATGACTGTGAGTGTGAGTGATAGTGATAGTGATCAGATTGTAACTGTTTAGATCACTGTGATGGACCAGTCGCTCATACTAATGAACAGTGATCTTGCATCTGTGGGAAGCCTTGAACGGTTGAAAACGACGTTAAACACCAAATAAAGAAAGAAATCTGTGGGAAGTATTTTGTTTCAGATGCTGAAAGAAAAGGAAAGTTTTGTGTGAGTTGCTTTGACTTTGTGGCACATTCATCACCACTGCAATGAGCAAATGAATTCAAGTACATGTACTGATGTAGTGAGCAAGTGCTGACGTAGAAGTGTCTGTGCTCCAGTGAACCCTAGCTTTGACAGAAAAATGAAGAGGCTTAGCAGCATGAGATGTTACAGGTCATTGATCAAATGTCTAGCTACAATGGCCTGGAAGAGCACTTAGTTGGGAAAAATAACCTATGACTTTGTTTGATGTTGGTGATTAAAAATAAAGTGCACTTGACAGTTGACTTAGAAGTTAGAGCGCACTTACTACTTTGATATTTTGTTTAAAAAAAACCTTTTGTTTTTGAAGTGCGTTGTTTATAACTTTGTTTTAGAGGGCAGTGATCTGTTCAGAATGACAGTATAAATTATAATATAATTGTCCGTGTTTACTCACTGATATTGATATTGATAATTATATGTCTTTGGCGTTGAAGAAATATATAGAAAAGCTGCATAGGCATTAAAAGACATGAAATACATAAATTGACCTGCTCAGTTCTTGCATGAAATTTTACACACAAGTATTACTGAAGATCTTGTTGTAAAGACTTCATTTTCTATTAATTAGTAGTGTCAGTTACATGTACATACATGTACTTTAAAGTTTATGTAACTGATAATAATATCATTATCACTGACAATGTAGCCATGTGTGCCAAAACTCATCAAAATAGGCCAGTTTTATTGTGTTTAAAAAAAATTCTTATTAGGCACTTGGTTACAGTGACTTACACAGACTTAAAAACTGCATGTGGTTTTTTTGTTACCCCATATGTGATTGTTGGTTCTAATTTAGAGTAAAGAGGGTGTGCAGAAACAGTGTATTTAGTGTATAGCTGCTCCAGCCCATGGCATCAGGCATTAACTTCTTGTAATTGTCACTTTCAGGTGAATAATTTCTTTTTAAAGTGTGAGCGTTTGGTTATTTTTTTTCCTAAATATATTGTTCTAGTCATTTTTGTTTAATTTTTTAAATTTCCAATAATATGAAATTGAAAAAGAGCTTTTCACACTCACTGGTTTTAGTCTTTTACTTTTTTTTCTGAAAGATCAGTGTTAAACTGTTATTTTAGCTTGCTCTCCGCTTCAGCGAACATGATACTGACTTGGGGGGCGCTATATCATGAGAGCATGTGACACTGACAGAGAAAAAAAATCCTAAGGATTAGGAACACACAGACACCTTCACAGCATGATACTGACAGACCAGATACAATCACATGGCCATCTCTAAAGGAATGACCTTGAGAGGCCACCAAAGAGCTGCGTTAACAGTTTTTGTTGTGGAAATTGACAATTTGTGATAGATACTAGTGGTAACTGTTCTTATTTTATTTTTATTTGGCACCTGAACTCCTATATTGTGTGTGTGGACATGGCAGATTGACCCAGTCTGGTGTCACATTCTCTGGCTGTTAAATTTTCTTCTTGAGATTTTATGAATGTCTTGCTTCACGGTCTTTTGTCTGCAGCCAAGTTGAGGCTTGTAAGTTGTATAATATATATATACATGTGTTGTAACAATACACCTCCTGTCCGCAGTGGGTTCCATACTTAGTCTCACCTCCCTCATGTGATGTTCATGGTTTTGTGACCTAGGTTTCCACAAGGTGGGCCAGGCAACACTTTCCTGTTCAGGGCTTCATCAGTGTTCATGCATTCAGTGTTACTAGACTGTACGTGTAAGTTTCATTTGGTTCCAGTACTTTTTTGGAGGCTCTTCCAGCAACTGTTAATCTGCTCTTGTAATGCTTCTTAACTTCTAGAAGTAGAAGTTCTGTTGTAGTCTAGTCTAGTCGAATAAAACTGTATATCACAGGCCTTTATTGTGAGTCACAGAATGTCAGTCCTTGGGTGAGCATTTACATTACAATTTGAGACCCACAATATCCCTTGTTCAGTTGTTGTCATGCCTGATGAGATTTTCCTTTCTACTTTCACTGTGTTCCTGGTGATCACTTGTGTGCGCTCAGGCAGAAACCTTTGTCAGAGATCTTTTCCAATGCTCTTCTTTTCTCATGTACAATAGTGTGCCTGTCTTGCTTTTTTTGAAAGAAGTATTTTTTTGGTACATGCAGTGTCGTCCATACAGGTAGATCAGATTATTTGTGTGTGCTGTTACAGCAGAAGCCTCTTGTCAGCCACCTTTTTCATTCAATCATTGCTCTTCGTGTCTCTTGTCTTATACAAATGTTGATAGTTTTGTCTGTCTGAGTGAGTGTTCCTCTCTTTCGGAATCAAGTTTTTTCCTAGTTAAGTCACATCCATACTGGTTGATCAGATGTATCCCTGTGTTGGTAAAAACTTTTGTCAGAGAGCTCTTCAATCGCTCCTGACTTTTCTGAAATACAACACTATACAGTGGAACCCCCCTTTTAAGTCCCCCCAATTTAAGACCCCCTCCTTTTTAAGACTTTGTTTTCTCAGACTTTCTGTTCATAACCTCTGTAAAATGACCCCCATTTCAAGACTCCCTCCTTTTTAAGACCTGATTTTCTCAGATTTTTGGAGGTCTTAAAATGGGGGTTCCACTGTACTATCAAACGTCTCTATGAACTACCACAGAAGGGACTGACCAAAAGTGATCTTGATAGACAGAAGATCGCAACGGAAAGATGAATTAAACAGAAAAAACCCAACTTTTTGGATGGTCGTTGTGGTCAGGTAGTAGGCCATAAGAAGAGGTGGAGGGCGGGGATGTAGCTCAGTCGGTAGCGCGCTGGATTTGTATCCAGTTGGCCGCTGTCAGCGTGAGTTCGTCCCCACGTTCGGCGAGAGATTTATTTCTCAGAGTCAGCTTTGTGTGCAGACTCTCCTCGGTGTCCGAACACCCCCGTGTGTACACGCAAGCACAAGACCAAGTGCGCACGAAAAAGATCCTGTAATCCATGTCAGAGTTCGGTGGGTTATAGAAACACGAAAATACCCAGCATGCTTCCTCCGAAAGCGGCGTATGGCTGCCTAAATGGCGGGGTAAAAACGGTCATACACGTAAAAGCCGTGGGAGTTTCAGCCCATGAACGAACAAACAAAAAAATACAAACAGCCTTATAAGTTGTATTATGTAGGCTAACAGCTAAGTGTTATAACCTCTTTTTTTCCTCCCTGCTTCCCTTCCTCCTCCAACACACATCTTCACACACACACACCTACATGCACACACACACACACACCTACATGCACACACACACACACACACACACACACACCTACATGCACACACGCACACACACACACACACACCTACATGCACACACACACACACACACTCACACACACACACACACACACACTCCTCTCATCATCACTAGAGATTTCTGTGCAAGAAAATAAAGAACAAGGGACAAAGAATAACACTTGCAGCGTTCCGCTGAATTGTGAGTCAGGGACATGAGTGTGTTTTTGCTAGCCTGAGGTTTGAAGATAAGAGACAGGCATGCCGTGTGATTATGAGTGGAAACAGGGGCTTTTGTGAACCTTGCCCATTAACTAGCTCATTTTTGGGTCCTTTTTTTGTCCCAGGCTTTGTGGGGCTCCATCTTTTTAGGCTGAAGCTAGTGTTCGTGTGGTGGTTGAGGCAAGTGTTACTTTCCTGTTACTGGTGGTAAGACAAAGTGTTGGAATTTCTACTTCTTGATTGTTGTTGGTATTGTTTTGTGTTTTTTTGTTTTTGTCGGAACAAGTGTACAAGTATGTTTTAAGTACTTCTGCACACGGTTAGGTAACACGTTTGTGTCCTGTTGTTAATTTTCCTTATTTTGTTCAGTGTCAATGTCATTAAACATTTGTGTCCTACTCCTACTCCCATTGCTATTTTTTCTTGAAATTGTTTTGAGTTTGTCATTACAGTGAAACCTCAGGAATCTGTGCAAATCAGGTGTTTAAAGATGGAAGTCTTAAATGACCGGGTCATAAAAGGGAGGTTCCATTTTATCATTCATACCTTACTGCTGAGACACTCAGATTCAGAAGCAGAGAAAACTCTCTCTATCTCTCACACTCTGGCTCATTTCTGAGTTGTACTCTCTCACTAACAGTTACACATGGCCTGGCTCCTTGAGGATTATCAACATGCACTGTCATTGCATGTGTATGCTAAACATTTTAATCAGGGTATTTACTATGGCTGACAGAGTAAGAGCTAATCAATATCAATATGATTCAGCTTTTTTCGTTTATGGTTCTGTCTTCACTGAGTTAGACTTATGTGAGAGGGCCGCAGGTTTACTTCATTTCAATTTGTATCCCGGCCATCTCCAGAGTTTGTCGAAACTGTGTTTTCTTTTGTCTGTTCAGGGATCTTGTCTGGACTGGTAGGTTACAAGGTTAATGGGTTGGATTTCTTTTGTTGTTGTTGTATACAGATGAGATCATTAGGAATAGATTATCAAGGCCAAGAGACAGAAGATCGGTTTATTTTACATTAAATAGGCGGTGATTCTTGTGCAATTGCAAGACTGTTCTGTTTCAATCGTGCCGATCTTTGTGCATGGACTGCACAAGTGTGGAACGCTATAAGATTTGTGGTGGTCTGTAATGTTAGACCAGCTTTTTGACTCACATGCGAAGCAAAAGTGAGTCTATGTACTCACCCGAGTCGTCCGTCCGTCCGTCCGTCCGGACGTCCGTCCGGACGTCCGTCCGGACGTCCGTCCGTCCGGAAAACTTTAACGTTGGATATTTCTTGGACACTATTCAGTCTATCAGTACCAAATTTGGCAAGATGGTGTATGATGACAAGGCCCCAAAAAACATACATAGCATCTTGACCTTGCTTCAAGGTCAAGGTCGCAGGGGCCATAAATGTTGCCTAAAAAACAGCTATTTTTCACATTTTTCACATTTTCTCTGAAGTTTTTGAGATTGAATACCTCACCTATATATGATATATAGGGCAAAGTAAGCCCCATCTTTTGATACCAGTTTGGTTTACCTTGCTTCAAGGTCAAGGTCACAGGAGCTCTTCAAAGTTGGATTGTATACATATTTTGAAGTGACCTTGACCCTGAACTATGGAAGATAACTGTTTCAAACTTAAAAATTATGTGGGGCACATGTTATGCTTTCATCATGAGACACATTTGGTCACATATGATCAAGGTCAAGGTCACTTTGACCCTTATAAAATGTGACCAAAATAAGGTAGTGAACCACTAAAAGTGACCATATCTCATGGTAGAAAGAGCCAATAAGCACCATTGTACTTCCTATGTCTTGAATTAACAGCTTTGTGTTGCATGACCTTGGATGACCTTGACCTTGGGTCAAGGTCACATGTATTTTGGTAGGAAAAATGTGTAAAGCATGTGAGTCGTATGGGCTTTGCCCTTCTTGTTTTGTTGGTCCGAGGGAAGCATTAGATCATCTTCTGTTTTATTTTTTTATCAACCAAGGCCGAAGACACACAAGACCTGTGGAGTTATTTTGACATGAATTTTAGCCTGCGCATACTTTGAAAAGAAGTTGTGTGTACCGTTACAATGTTGACATCGCATGAGACAGAAAAGGAAACTAGTGAAATGAATCGTACTGATAAGTGTGTGAAGATAAACAAGTAAGCAAATTCTCACTGTATTTTTAGCCTTTGTGTATGTAAGTTTTACATGTACTTGTATCACATTTTTACTGTTGATTTTTAGCTGGTATTTTTATTGGACGTCACGTTATAAACACCTTTGCAATGTTGACATCACATTAGATAGAAAGGAAATCAAGGGAAATGACCCTTACTGATTAGTGTATGAAGATTAAGAGTGATATAATGGATACTGTCAGTCAGATTGTGATTACACTATATCAAAAGTAGAGTAAGGCTAGAGCAAACTGTGTAATGGTTTAATGATCTATGTCTTCGATCTCCAGTTAACTGTGTTATGGTCTATGCCCTAACATAATTGTGTTGCAGATCTGATTTAACTTTGGCCTTGCCCCGTGAAGTGTTTTGTTTTTTTGATTTTTGTTGCCTGATCTTCTTTATCAGTATCACTGGAGAAAGGTAAACAAACTAATGACTCTTTGTACGTAGCAAATCAATTGTTCTTGATTGTAACTGTTAATGTGTTAGCCGCAAATAAACTGTTCTTGTTTGCTGTCTTTTCATGGAGTTTATAGGAAATCAGCTTCATTATTTCATATGATTATAGAAGGACTGGGTGGCCGAGTGGTAACGCACTTGCGCTCGGAAGCGAGAGGTTGCGAGTTCGACCCTGGGTCAGGGCGTTAGCAATTTTCTGCCCCCTTTCCTAACCTAGGTGGTGGGTTCAAGTGCTAGTCTTTCGGATGAGACGAAAAACCGAGGTCCCTTCGTGTACACTACATTGGGGTGTGCACGTTAAAGATCCCACGATTGACAAAAGGGTCTTTCCTGGCAAAATTGTATAGGCATAGATAAAAAATGTCCACCAAAATACCCGTGTGACTTGGAATAATAGGCCGTGAAAAGTAGGATATGCGCCGAAATGGCTGCGATCTGCTGGCCGATGTGAATGCGTGATGTATTGTGTAAAAAATTCCATCTCACACGGCATAAATAGATCCCTGCGCCTTGAGTCCGAGTCTGGAGATACGCGCGCGATATAAGACTTCATATAACATGATTATAACATGCCTTTTGTCACATTACAGCCGTTCCCTTTCAAGTTCAATAACATGCATTAAATTGGATTAAATAATCCTAGGACAAAATCACAAGACAGTTACTGAGTTAGTTTCAGTGGAGGTTTTTTTCAGTCTGTCTCCATGGCAGTGGCAACCTCGCCTCCCATCCCTTCCCCTCCCTCCTCTTATTTTCCACAAAAATCACTACATGATAAGGTTAATTGATGGGCCAATCCCCCCCCCCCCCCCCCACCTCTCCAAACAAGATGCAATAGTAATTAAAACTGGTCGGGGAGGCACGCACAGGAGACTGAGAGAGGCTTTACATGTAATTTGCGCCAGGTGTTGAGAAACGGGCTGATGCTTTGTTGTGGGGGTCGCAGGCGGTCTCTCCTGCTCATTGTCACCTTTCTGACTGCATTCTGGGTCACTATTGATTACCTGATTGCTTATTCAAACATTACACGGCTTTCTGCTCTCTGTGTGACCTCTGTGACCTCTGCTCTCTGTGTGACCTCTGTAATCTGTTTGGTTTAGAGCTTCTGTGGATGTTCGGAGGCCGTGACTGTGAGTGAGATGATGATGATGGAACTTTACTTTATTTTTAGGACTGGGAGGTTTAGGTCACTTATATTGATAACCTGATTGCTTCTTCAAATATACTGTATTTATGATTCACTGTATTTCTCTTTGGTTTAGAGAATCTTATGGACAAGACAAGATATTCTTATGGAGAGAGGGAGAGTCGAGAGAGAGAGAGAGAAAGAGAAAATTAACCTTTATTTACAGGGGGTTATAGAAATTTGAATGATCATTTGAATACCTTGTTGTGCATCCAGTCCTTGACAGAGAAAGAGAGAGAGAGATTTTTTTTAATCCTGATCCTGAATACAGTTTGCACCTGTTCGTTTTTACTTCACAAATTCAAGGCATCTCAGCAGTTAGTGGATTGCCTTTTTCTGTTGCTGGTCATTGGATTTCCACAAGGAGTTTGAGTGGAAAAATCAATTGCTTTTTTCCCCCTCATTATTATCAGCTTGAGTTTTCCCCCATGCTGACTTCATTGTACAGCAAAAATGTGCAGGCTCTTTTGTGCCTATCAACGACTTTGCAAAACAATTGCTGGCATGCCTGGGTATGATTATCATGCTTTAAAACAGTGCATAAACACTCCTCAAAGACTGCCTATGGCTGCTCATGTGGTGTAGGGAACAAGTCTTAGTCACAATTGGGCAATAACACTGTGGTGGCGAACAAGAAGTAGAAGCCACCTGGTGGTGACGGATATTAGTGTGAACACAAATACGAACACACAAAAAGCGTACAGGAAAGATTCAGAAAACGTACATGTACATAAACTACAAAATGAAAAGCTTTACACAGAACGTTGAAAAAAAAGTTGAAGCCACCTAGTGTGTGACAGAGAAAAGTGCTAACACAAGTAGCAACACGCAAAAGGAGAACAGGAAAGATACAGAAAAAAGATGTAATTATGAAATGAAAAGCGTCATATTACATTGTTTACATCCTCATACAGATATGACGGGTTCAGGAAGCTCACATCCATGCTTCGTGTCAGGTACGTTTACCATGAAACTGAAGTAATATTCAAACCCACTTTAATTTGAAAGATAAGTCTTTTTTTGCAGCAAGTTTTCTTGATTGTAAGAATTCTTGACTTTCATCTTTGTGTAACACCGCGGCTTGTTTCTGTGAGAGCGCTGAATTCATACATGTACTTGTTACTGTTGGCAGTGTATATATTTGTACAGAATACCACTTATTTGCAATTGAATGGCTGGACTAGCAGGATCTGTTACTGGCATGTAATTTGTTATTCAACGTTTGATCATGACAGAGGCGCACAGTTGTTGAATGATACCGTTACAGCTCAGTGACAGATTCTGGTGTGTTGATAATGGATAGATGTGTTGCCCATCTGTTACTTGAATTCATGTCCACCCACACTCCTTAATGAATTAATTACCTGTACACTTAGATCAGACAGCTGAATCTGCTAAGTATAATACAGTTTTTTGAGATGGGACTGGTAACAGTTTGCTCGATGTCAGGGCATGCACATTTAACATGCTGTCGATTTATGATTTTGGGAATAACGTTTGACATTTCACGCTCCATTAGATTGAGGTTGTTGTACCCAATCAGTCCTAATAAACTGAAACTTATCAGTGGGTGGAGAACAAGAGAAAGCTGAAAAAAAGCTGTAAAACCATCCATGATTTGAGTAAACATTGATAAGTGAAGCACCTGTTGACATGCATGAACTAATTTGTTGTCTGGTGTTATCCCATCAAAAGTCTGTCGTTCTCATCCGCTGCTTTTGGTGTACTGTCTGTTTTACATATGCGTGGACACAATCACCCACACACCCACATACACACATAGCCATGCACACACACACTGTGTGTGTCTGTAGAGAGGGGTTTCAGTGTACTTTCCTCACCTAAGTGCACTGGATCTAGAGAAGAGGGATTGAGGAGCATTACATGCCACTAACACTAACCAGGCTCTCATGTGTTCTCCCCTGGGGGCTCTTCTCAATTGAGAACCTTTGAAGAAGGAGCATAGGGACTGCCCTACATCAGCCAGGACGTTCAACCATCATTTCAAACCACCATTCCCTACTGATGTGGAATAGGATGGGGGGTGTAGGTGAAGGGGACGTTTTATTGTACTGGTGTGAATGCTGACATGGTCTGCTCAGAGCTGTCTCATCACCCCCCGCGGGTTAGGGGGAAGAATTTACCCGATGCTCCCCAGCATGTCCTAAGACTAAGAGGCGACTAACGGATTCTGTTTCTCCTTTTACCCTTGTTAAGTGTTTCTTGTATAGAATATAGTCCCTTTTTGTAAAGATTTTAGTCAAGCAGTATGTAAGAAATGTTAAGTTCTTTGTACTGGAAACTTGCATTCTCCCAGTAAGGTCATATATTGTACTAACGTTGCAAGTCCCTGGAGCAAATTTTTGATTAGTGCTTTTGTGAACAAGAAACAATTGACAAGTGGCTCTATCCCATCTCCCCCCTTTCCCCGTCGTGATATAACCTTGAATGGTTGAAAACGACGTTAAACACCAAATAAAGAAAGAAAGCTGTCTCATTCTCGAGGATTTTTATTTGAAGCTTTAGAATGACGCTTTGATGCTAGCATTCAAGGATACCTTGTATTGTCTATGACTGTTGTTTAATGTTTCTGTGTCTTGAAGACTGAGGAGCAGAATGAAGTTCTAGTCCTTAATTGTGTGGCTTTGGAAGACTGATTTTGATGCCAGAGATATCATTTATCTGAAGAGAGCAGCCATGCTTGTTCTGTTTTGTTAGGTGCCGAGGTGTAAGGATGCTCTTATTGTATGTAAAACGTCTGGACAAGTATGTAGTGTAGTCGTCTACAGTACATGATTGTATTTATATGGGGAAGAGTTTTATTTCGTGCTTGTTCGTCCCCATTTGTTTGTTTGTTTGCTTAACGCCCAGCCGATCACGAAGGGCCATATCAGGGCGGTGCTGCTTTGACGTATAATGTGCGCCACACACAAGACAGAAGTCACAGCACAGGCTTCATGTCTCACCCAGTCACATTATTCTGACACCGGACCAACCAGTCCTAGCACTAACCCCATAATGCCAGACGCCAGGCGGAGCAGCTACTAGATTGCCAATTTTAAAGTCTTAGGTATGACCCGGCCGGGGTTCGAACCCACGACCTCCCGATCACGGGGCGGACGCCTTACCACTAGGCCAACCGTGCCGGTGTTCGTCCCCATGGGTGTCGTCCCATTCTTGGGAAATTTGGGTTGCTTCTTCCAAGTGCAAAGCCAGCAACAACAAAGTCGCGCTTCACAGGTGTGTGTGTGTGTTTGGTTGGGACTGGAGTCGGTCACATGTACTTCAGTTGGAATGACCAAAATCTTTTGTGTGCCACGGGGTGGGACATGGAAACGATCTCTGAGGCATCACATAAAGTTGACCTGTGTCCGAGTGGCCAGGGCCGAGGGGCACGAACCGAGAGTGGGTGTCACCCAAACGGGAGAGAACAAACCGCGGGGTCTGATTCGTTGAAATCACAACAAATCTCAATTTCAACCAATCCAACACCGCAGCTGGCTCCCTTACCCGGCTGGTTACTTTCTCGTGCACTTCGGCCCTGGCTTCCAACCCTTGACCCGAGGATCACAAGATCAGTCCTCAATCCACTGAGCTACCTAGACTCCTAAAGTCACAGCTGTAAAATATTATCTTGGACATAGTACGAGCAGAGACTGGTACGAGTGCCACATTTGTTCCTTCATTGTTTTCTCCCATTCATTGTCACGTTGCTCTGCTCGTGTGCGCATTCAGGTACACTACAGCTATCAAATACACGTACAGCCATTTCAGCAGATGATAATATTTTTCAGTCATCCTTTAATGTCCTTGAACCGTCAGATGGTCGATTGTCATGAGAAAGTTGTGTGTGCCTGTGTGTGTGTGTGTGTGCGAGAGAGAGAGAGAGAGAGAGAGAGAGAGAGAGAGAGGGTATACGTGTCTGTGTGTGGGAGAGGAAGGAGTGCTCAAGGTTAATATTTTTGCTTGCCAGGTACTTTATGTGTGTGAGATAGACACAGAGAGAGAGCGCGCGTACCTGTAGACAGAAATAAACACACGCACAAAAAGACAACATCGATGTGTTTATGTTTTGCTTCCAAGGCTTAGTGTATGTCACATGAGCTTTACAATTACAATAGTGGAAAGGGGATGGGAGATAGAGTAAACAGTGTGAATGAGGCGTAATTAGGCTGCTAATCAGTTCTGCTTTCGGTGAAAGACAACCCGAAAGGTCACCATGTCATCGTCAGCGCCACAAGGCAGGTTAAAATAGCATCGTGAACGCGAACTCCTCACATGATAGGTAGACGAGATGTCTCAGCTTGTGCTGGGTGGTTCCAACATTCTTGACTCGAACTGGGCCAGCTAAAGCTTTCAGGTATTGGGTCAATCGTTGCTTGCTTTATAGGTCACGTATTCTGAGCGGTTCCTTTCCTCTTATGACTTGTCAGACGTCAATGTGGGTGTTGCAGCTTGTGATTGTAACTTCTCTAATGTGTGTGTAGGGGGGGGGGGGGGGGGGGGGTGTATGCGTGCGGTAGGGAGGCTTTTTGTTGTGGACGATATAATGCTCAGAGGGGAAAACCTGTGTTATTACGGCAGCAGCAGTTTTAGGTAGACAGGTGGATGTGTTGGTAATCTCATCCTGATACATTGATGCTGTGAGTTGACTCACTCTCACATATTAGGCACACAAAAAAAATAGTCTGTTTACGGTAACATAGACCAAAAAAATAGGGTCGGTAGGTCGGGATATTTTTTTTTTCCCCAAAAATCATAATTATTTGTACGTTATTTTGCCCAAAAAACCCAATTTTTTTTCTTTCCCAAATGCCAAAAAAAAGTCTGGGGTCGCGCGAAAAAAATAGGGTCGGTCGGGTTACCGTAAACAGACTTTTTTTGTTGTTGGCCTTACAGTGTGCAGACAAACACACAGATGCAGGGAGACACGGATGCACAGACACTGTGAGAGTCACTGCACACTCGAGCACATGTATGTTTACACACACACACACACACACACAACACAACTTAACCTCCAGTAGTATTAGTAACAACAGAAAACCCAGAGCTCTTAGTCATAATTTCCAGATGTGCACCACTTTCTCTTTTCTACTTTGTCAGCGCGCTTTCAGTGTAGGTTTGAATTGAAATTGTCATTGGCGACTGACCTGTCGGAGCTAGCAGCAGTGGAAACATTATGCGTTGTGCATTGTACGTACTGCTGATCTGATTTTAAGGTAATGGTATTGTTCAACTTATTTTCTGGTTGTGTACATTAGATAAGAGGCATGTGAAAAACATTGTAAAGTATTGCGTATCTGAATCCAAGTTAGGCCAAAAAAAAAAAATGCTTTGGTTACGGTTTCATGGCCAAAAAAAATAGGGTAGGTAGGTCGATTAAACTTTTTTTTGTTTTTTGTTTTTCTTTTGTTGTTGAAACTTTCAACGAAGGCAAAGATCGTACTTTCGCTGCATTTTGTACATCAAATGCAGATTTTTGCTTCGTTTTCTGCACTTCTTCTGCAGCTAGTTCGTCCACTTCACTGCCATCAGGAGTCAAACGAACACACTTGAAGTGAAGTGATTTGATGTGGAAACTTTCCAAGTTTTCGAGAGTCATGCCAAAGTCCAGTTCGAAAGAGTCTTCGGGCTCGGCACTTATTTTCGTCGACCCAACACATTTTATCCCGAACAGTTTGCCGTCCAAAGTTGGATGAAAATCATGAAAAATGTCCACCAAGGTTGCACTCTTCGAGTACCGACTTATCAGTCGTGTTTGTTCGATATGAACGCACTTTCCTTCCCGCAGTGGGGCACTGCGGTTATGAAATTAAAGGCCCCTCCTGTTTTTGGAACCGCAGGAGCTTTCTAGTTTGCTGTTAGGTAGATTTTTGGTTCCTCTTTCCTGTCATGCTCTCTTTTTCTTCATGAATTCTTTTCTTTTTTCTGCCTTCTTGCTCATTCACCTGTATTTTTTCCAAAAATCTCTTCTCTTGCCGCTTGTCTCGCGATTCATGTATAGTTTAATCTGTTAGTGTTCTGATGTAAGTCCAGCAGTAGATAGGTTAAGCCTATTTTAACATACTGGAAACTGGTAATCTTCCAGTAGGTATTAATTTAGTTTTACTAAAGCCTGCTGGGACACAAGTAATGGGTTAGTGCATTTGTAAACAGGAATCGCTTGACAAGTGGCCCCCTTCATCCCCCCCTTCCTCGTCCTGATATGGCTCTGCGTAGTCGGCTGGACGTTAAGCAACAAATAAACTAAACCAAACAAACGCACTTTCCGAATACGATTGCAAATGCAGACGACATCTTTTTACGTTCGCGCAACGAACGAATGCACGAGACTGACTTCCCTTGGATATGGGAGTTGTAAAAAGCGGAGTGGTGTCCCTTGTCGGGCTTGTTGTTGTCTGCTCGCCGGCGATCGATGTTTTCTCTGTGCCGTGGTGTTGTCGTTTTCGGTGGGTTTTTGTGTGTGTGTGTGGTTTTTTTTTTTGTGTATACATGTATGTGTTTGGTTCATTTTATTTTTAGCTTTAGGACCAAAAAAAAAGTTTAGGGTCGGCCCAAAAAGTTACGGTCGGTCGGGAAACCGTAACCAAAGCATTTTTTTTTTTTGGCCTTAGGGAAGTTTAAATGTATCAGTATCACATTATTGTTACATTTTCTTGGTGATGATTCAGGAGGGTTTTTGTTTCATGTGTACATGTAGGATTATAGGAGTGAGTGTGTGTGCATGTGTTTTACAGGAAGATTGCTGTATTGAAATTGCGCGTCATTGTCTTTTTCCTTGTATGCTAAAGAGAGAAGTGTTTTGAACTTGAATGTTTAAAGTGTGACAGAATAGGAGAAGGAAGCTGAACAACATGTGTGCCTTGTGTGTGTATGTGTTTGTCACAGTGCGCACGCATGGAAATAGTGGAGATTTCACATCATTTATTGTATTCTTTGTACTTGTAAGTTGTATGCTAATGGGAGAAGTGACCAGTACAAGTTTAAAGTGTAACAGAAGAGAAGATAGGTGAACAACATGTTTGTGTATGTGTGGCAGCAATGTATTGGAATCCAGATGACTGCCTCATTTTTTATGTGAAAGTTCAAAGTGCTAGATGTGACATTTCATTTAGTGCAGTCAGTGAAACGCTAAAGCTCACATTAAATTGCCCAAAACTTTTTGCTGTCACTATTTATATCGGAACAGCGCCACTTTTTCACAGTGCTGGAAAATTGATGCCAAGAACTGGCTTAAACTTCAGAAAATGTGCCAAACATTGACGTGACGGACATTTTGGTGAAATTGATGAGGAAAATAAATCCAAGCCTGAACATGTGATAGAATAGAGGCTGGTACCAGCTTTCTAGGAAAACGGCAGGAAGGTTAGACTCATTACAACCGCTCACACTTCAATGCACAGAAGTTTTTCCTGTTTAAGATTGGGAGAACAAAACAAAGATTGGTTTCTGGAAGTGCAGAGATCATTACATTTAGTCAAGTTTTGACTAAATGTTTTAACATAGAAGGGGAATCGAGACGAGGGTGGTGATGTATATGTGTGTGTGTGTGTGTGTGTGTGTATACATTGATTCCGAGAAAAAAAATGCTGGACCGATCTTCTTGAAATTTCACATGAGACTGAGAGTTCCCTGGGTATGACTTTTTAAAATTTTTTCGATAAATATCTCTGATGACGTCATATATCCGGCTTTTTGTAAAAGTTGAGGCCGCACTGTCACGCCCTAATTTTTTAATCAAATTGATTGAAATTTTGGTCAAGCAATCTTCGACGAAGTCCGGACTATGGGATTGCATTTCAGCTTTGGAGCTTAAAAATTACCGTATTTGACGGATTACAAGACGCACCGTTTTATAAGCCGCACCCCCGACTTTTAACAAAAAAATTGGGACGAGCCACGTATAGGCCGCGTCACTATATTAGCCGCAGTCGAAAAAAATATAATCAGATCGTGTCAATCAATCAAAACAACCAGGCAAACGAAAGTACGGTATTTGGCGAAATCGGCTCTGAGAATAAACAAGTGAAACAAAGAAGAAAAGTGAAAAAGTTTGAAGAAAAATATCACACACACAATTTGTAACCAACACACACATGTACATGTAGTCCCGCCCAGAATAAGCTTTTTGGGGATGATTTACGACTTTTGCGCACATTTCGAGCAGACGAAAACACAACATGGCGGCTCTCGCTCCTCCAACTATCGCGAGACACAAAAAAACGAAATCTCGCGCGCGCGAGATCCTGATACTTCCGGTGTTTCTCTGTACGCTATCTTGTCACGACGACTTGTTGACAAACGAAGATTCGCGAAAGAAAGAGAAAAGCGCCGAGTCTTGAGTAGAGAGCTAATAAAGTATCGGTAATCGAGCGAAATGAAAATCCGCGGCGACTTCCATTAGGTGAATGCTATTCAAGTTTAGGTAACGTTTTAGCCGCATCTTTTTATAAGCCGCAATGCGATTTTTTTTTTAAAAAAGTCGCGGCTTGTAGTCCGTCAAATACGGTAGTTAATTAGTTAGCTCATTAAAGTTGTCATTAAAATCGAATTTTTACTAACAGATTTAAAAATGAATGCATCGTATTCCGCAATTTCTCTTGAATCCAAAAATATATACATATAAGTATCTAAAAATGTGCTCAGAATTACAGAAAATAGGTTTGGTAAGTAATGCGTTCGCACGCTACGCGGAGACGAGTGTCACCCGTCTGGGTCTTTTGGTGTGGTTAGTCGAGACTATCTTAAAATAGTCTCGTAGTCTCGGCGATGACTGATTTTTGGTGTTAATATGTTACTTTGATGCTGACAGCTTGACTAAATGTTTTTATATTGCTTCACGCGACTTGTTGGATTTGTTTATGTCATCGAGTAAGGAGGCTCAGAGGGAGTCATTTTTGACTCACATGCGAAGCAAAAGTGAGTCTATGTACTCACCCGAGTCGTCCGTCCGTCCGTCCCCCCCGTCCGGACGTCCGTCCGTCCGGCCGTCCGGAAAACTTTAACGTTGGATATTTCTTGGACACTATTCAGTCTATCAGTACCAAATTTGGCAAGATGGTGTATGATGACAAGGCCCCAAAAAACATACATAGCATCTTGACCTTGCTTCAAGGTCAAGGTTGCAGGGGCCATAAATGTTGTCTAAAAAACAGCTATTTTTCACATTTTTCCCATTTTCTCTGAAGTTTTTGAGATTGAATACCTCACCTATATATGATATATAGGGCAAAGTAAGCCCCATCTTTTGATACCAGTTTGGTTTACCTTGCTTCAAGGTCAAGGTCACAGGAGCTCTTCAAAGTTGAATTGTATACATATTTTGAAGTGACCTTGACCCTGAACTATGGAAGATAACTGTTTCAAACTTAAAAATTATGTGGGGCACATGTTATGCTTTCATCATGAGACACATTTGGTCACATATGATCAAGGTCAAGGTCACTTTGACCCTTATGAAATGTGACCAAAATAAGGTAGTGAACCACTAAAAGTGACCATATCTCATGGTAGAAAGAGCCAATAAGCACCATTGTACTTCCTATGTCTTGAATTAACAGCTTTGTGTTGCATGACATGTATTTTGGTTGGAAAAATGTGTAAAGCAGTTCTTAGTGTATGATGTCATTGCTAGGTTTAGTTATTTGACCTTGACCCTGAAGGTCAAGGTCATGTCAAGGTCAAGCATGTGAGTCGTATGGGCTTTGCCCTTCTTGTTACATTTGTTTTGGTCGGAATACCTGTATTAGACGTATGCAGTTGTACCACAACACACACACAAGCACTCACAAGCATGCACAGGCATGCACAGATGCAGCCGCATGTAAATTACTCACACACACTCTCTCTCTCTCCCTCTCTTTCCCTCTGTCTCTCCCTCTCTTTCCCTCCGTCTCTCCCTCTCTCTTTTCTTCCGTCTATCTCTCTCTCTTTTCCTCTGTCGATCTCTCCCTCTCTCTTTTCCTCTCTCTCCCCCCTCTCTCTCTCTCTCTCTCTGTCTCTCTCTCTCTCTCTCTCTCTCTCTCTCTCTCTCTCTCTCTCTCTCTCTCTCTCTCTCTCCCCCCCCCCTCTCTGGGCGAGGGCTGGTTGAAAAAAAGCTTGTTGTATTGCTTATGCCACAACCCTCGAAAAATAAAATTTGATTTGATCTCTCTCTCTCTCTCTCTCTCTCTCTCTCTCTCTCTCTCTCTCTCTCTCTCTCTCTCTCTCTCTCTCTCTCTCCCTCTCCCTCTCTCTCTCTGACTCTCTCTCTCTGACTCTCTCTCCCTCTCTCTCTCTCCCCCTCTTTCTCTCTCTCTCTCTCTCTCTCTTCCCCTCTCTCTCCCCCCCCTCCTCTTGATCTCTCATTCCTGCACAAAACAAAGCCTTACCATGAATGTGTTGTTTGTTTCAGGTCCTCCATGATTCCAGCCATCAGAGGGTCACATCTTTCTCTCTCTTCGCTTCTCATGTCAGGTCCTCCATGATTCCAGCCATCAGAGGGTCACATCTTTCTCTCTCTTCGCTTCTCATGTCAGGATAGCTCAACAATTCCTTCCTTCCTTCTTCCTTCATTTTCAGATTTAATTGGAGAATTCCAGGTCACTCTTCCTCAGGCCTCAACAGGGAACCTCAAGCTCAACCTGTTTCTTTCTTCACTTAAGGATTTTAATTTATAAGGAGGGCTCAACTTTTTTGCTTCTGTTTGATTCCAAAGAATAGCTCATCATCTTTATTCTTTTGGCAGCAGCTACATTGCTGTTGCTTCTTAATTTTATCCAAGATCTTCGCAAGAATTCTTCAGGTTGTGCAGTGAGCTGAGCGAGTTTTGCTGCTGTGAGAATTCAAACAACAGCAGCATTCTACATTACCCATCACAGAATGACAGGGTGAGATAAAAGAAGAGGATGTTTGTTCAGTCAGTGTGTGATAAAGTTGACTCTGAACTCAAGACACAAACTAATTCACCAATCGGGATCCAGTAGGACACGCATATCAAACTTTACCGACTCCAGTTTGAATGTGGGTGCCAGAAACAAGTCCGACAAGATTTTCCTGGTTTCTGAAGCTGAGATTTTTCACTCTGGCTGGCTTGTCTGCTGGTTGCCATGGCGAGCGAGATGAGAGTGAAATGCCAGCTTCACGACATTCAGGTCCACAAAGCCGCTGTCCACCATCACCATGATAGCGCCAGAGAGTGTCTGGACGACCCTGAGGGGCGTGGCAAGTTCGAGGTGAACGGAAACTACGCTTTCAATCCTGAGCTGGGCGAATCGCCGAGCGAAACAGTTGCAGGGGCCGTTGAGTGTTCCTGCGATCACGGCTCAGAAAAAATGGAGGAATTAGTGACAGCACTGGCAAACGGTTTACCTGAAAAAATGATTGGTGCTGAGAAAGCACATGTGACTTTCTCATTGAAAGAAGATGAGGAGGAGGTGGTTTCTGACGACGGGACAGCTGCAGATTGTGAAAGCTCAGCTCACAGATTGCCGGCGATTGCAGAGGCAGTAAAAAGCAGAGGCAGGGGAGGGGGACACTGCCCTCGCTCGAGGGAAGCCATGAAGGCTATGGTGCACAATCAAGTGATTTACGAACAACCCACCTCCCCCCATGCCCACCTGTTGGAACGAAGCATGTCCTATTCCACAGTTGAGGCGCAGATATCGAAAGACCTCTTAAAGCAAATGCAGACTTCTTTGTTTCTAAATCAGACAGATAAAGACACCTCCCAAGGCCAGTCACACGATCCTCCCCATCCGTCCCAGAATGCAGAGACAGAGGCGAACGACACAGACGTTGTTGCTGGCTCTGTGACAGACAGCGACGATAAGAGTCAGACAGAAACGGAGGACAGAAGTCAAACAGAAGGCGAAAAGACCGAGTCAGAGTCAGAACAGAACGATGCTTCCAAATCGTCAGAGGAGGACGCCCCAGCGGATCCTTCCCAACGGGCCTCTGTCCCCAAAAGAGCTTTGTGTTTGCCGCGGCCATTCAGGTTCAAGGACCGAAAGTCCAAAGACAGCGAGAAAGTGACTGACAAGCCACCCTTGGGCCCGTCGGCCGGGAGGGGCGGGAAGGGCAAAGTCCCTCCCCCCAGGCAGTCGTGGCTGCTGCGCCTATTCGAGTCCAAGTTGTTTGACATGTCCATCGCCATTTCTTATCTCTTTAACTCCAAGGAGCCTGGGGTGCAGACCTATCTAGGTGAGTTGAAGAGCGTCAGTGGGACAGGGGTTTGGAGCTCTGTTGGATGTTTGGGATGTTGATGTGCATGGCTTAACTGTCTTTTATGAGTGAGTATGTGAGTGATGTGAGTAAGTGATGTGAGTGAGTGATGTGAGTGAGTGATGTGAGTGAGTGATGTGAGTGAGTGAGTGATGTGATGTGAGTGAGTGATGTGATGTGAGTGAGTGTCAGTGATGTGAGGGAGTGAGTGTCAGTGATGTGAGTGATGTGAGTGAGTGATGTGAGTGAGTGAGTGATGTGAGTGATGTGAGTGTCAGTGATGTGAGGGAGTGAGTGTCAGTGATGTGAGTGAGTGAGTGATGTGAGTGTCAGTGATGTGAGGGAGTGAGTGTCAGTGATGTGAGTGAGTGAGTGAGTGATGTGATGTGAGTGAGTGATGTGTGTGTCAGTGATGTGAGTGTCAGTGATGTGAGGGAGTGAGTGATGTGTGTGTCAGTGATGTGAGTGTCAGTGATGTGAGTGTCAGTGATGTGAGGAGTGAGTGATGTGAGGGAGTGAGTGATGTGAGGGAGTGAGTGAGTGATGTGAGTGATGTGAGTGAGTGGAGTGATGTGAGTGAGTGATGTGAGTGAGTGATGTGAGTGAGTGATGTGAGTGAGTGATGTGATGTGAGTGAGTGAATGAGTGAGTGTGAGTGATGTGAGTGTCAGTGATGTGAGGGAGTGAGTGTCAGTGATGTGAGTGAGTGAGTGATGTGAGTGTCAGTGATGTGAGGGAGTGAGTGTCAGTGATGTGAGTGATGTGAGTGAGTGATGTGAGTGAGTGAGTGATGTGAGTGAGTGAGTGATGTGAGTGTCAGTGATGTGAGGGAGTGAGTGTCAGTGATGTGAGGGAGTGAGTGATGTGAGTGTCAGTGATGTGAGGGAGTCAGTGATGTGAGGGAGTGAGTGTCAGTGATGTGAGGGAGTGAGTGTCAGTGATGTGAGGGAGTGAGTGATGTGAGTGATGTGAGTGAGTGAGTGATGTGAGGGAGTGAGTGATGTGAGTGAGTGAGTGATGTGAGGGAGTGAGTGATGTGAGTGAGTGATGTGAGTGAGTGATGTGAGTGAGTGAGTGAGTGAGTGATGTGAGTGAGTGATGTGAGGGAGTGATGTGAGGGAGTGAGTGATGTGAGTGAGTGATGTGAGTGAGTGAGTGATGTGAGTGAGTGATGTGAGTGAGTGAGTGATGTGAGTGAGTGATGTGAGTGAGTGAGTGATGTGAGTGAGTGATGTGAGTGTCAGTGATGTGAGTGAGTGATGTGAGTGAGTGAGTGATGTGAGTGATGTATGTGAGTGATGTGAGTGAGTGAGTGATGTGAGTGAGTGATGTGAGTGAGTGATGTGAGTGAGTGAGTGATGTGAGTGTCAGTGATGTGAGGGAGTGAGTGATGTGAGTGAGGGAGTGATGTGAGTGAGTGATGTGAGTGATCATGATGTGAGTGAGTGATGTGAGTGATGTGAGTGAGTGGAGTGAGTGGAGTGAGTGATGTGAGTGATGTATGTGAGTGATGTGAGTGAGTGATGTGTGTGAGTGAGTGATGTGAGTGAGTGATGTGAGTGAGTGATGTGAGTGAGTGATGTGAGTGAGTGATGTGAGTGAGTGATGTGAGTGAGTGATGTGATGTGAGTGAGTGAAAGAAAGAAAGACAGAAAGAAAGCAAGCAAAAAGAGAAAGAAACAAGTCGCGTAAGGCGAAAATACAACATTTAGTCAAGTAGCTGTCGAACTCACAGAATGAAACTGAACGCAATGCAACGCAGCAAGACCGTATACTCGTAGCATCGTCAGTCCACCGCTCATGGCAAAGGCAGTGAAATTGACAAGAAGAGCGGGGTAGTAGTTGAGCTGAGAAGGATAGCACGCTTTTCTGTACCTCTCTTCGTTTTAACTTTCTGAGCGTGTTTTTAATCCAAACATATCATATCTATATGTTTTTGGAATCAGGAACCGACAAGGAATAAGATGAAAGTGTTTTTAAATTGATTTGGAAAATTTAATTTTGATAATAATTTTTATATTTTTAATTTTCAGAGCTTGTTTTTAATCCAAATATAACATATTTATATGTTTTTGGAATCAGAAAATGATGGAGAATAAGATGAACGTAAATTTGGATCGTTTTATAAAAAAAATATTTATTTTACAATTTTCAGATTTTTAATGACCAAAGTCATTAATTAATTTTTAAGCCACCAAGCTGAAATGCAATACCGAAGTCCGGGCTTCGTCGGAGATTACTTGACCAAAATTTCAACCAATTTGGTTGAAAAATGAGAGCGTGACAGTGCCGCCTCAACTTTCACGAAAAGCCGGATATGACGTCATCAAAGACATTTATCAAAAAAATTAAAAAAACGTCTGAGGATATCATACCCAGGAACTCTCATGTCAAATTTCATAAAGATCGGTCCAGTAGTTTAGTCTGAATCGCTCTACACACACACACAGACAGACACACATACACCACGACCCTCGTCTCGATTCCCCCCTCTACGTTAAAACATTTAGTCAAAACTTGACTAAATGTAAAAATAAGGAGGGAGAAAGAAAGGAAGGGACAGTGGGAGATAGAGAAAATAGAGAGTGAATCTGTGTTTGTGCATACATCTACATCTACATCATACATGTGTGTGCGTATGCTTGCATTGAGTGTCTCTCTGGCAAGTCTGTGTTTTTGAGCGTTGAACTTTGTCACCCTGGGTTTATCAGGTGAACATCTGTGTCATTTGTCCAACCATTAACATTGTTTCTCAAATGTACGTTTGGGCGTTAGGGAAAGATGAATATGTGCAGGGATATATAAAATATTGAACAAATTGGACAATTAAAACTGTATATGTTTTATGTATCTATCAGTATCACATTTGGATGAAATGTCTGTGTACACTCTTCAAAAAAAGTTAAGGATCACTTTTTTACAAGCACGCCACACAAAACAGACAAGACCGAATTCTTTCATTTTTTAAAAATTATATAATTGAACAACCAAGGAGTAATGACAAAAAAGCAAAGATCGAACGCGGCAGCGACAATTTAGCTAGAGTGTGTCAAACGTGACAACCCTCGAAAATGGAATTCACAACAATGTGAATCGGTGTCAATAACGCGTGAGCCCTCCGTTGTGTGCCAGGCATTCAACACATCGTTGGCGCATGGAGTGGATCAGGTTGCATATATATATGAAAAGCTCTGAGAACTCCATTCCACTCCTGCTGGAGCCATTGCAGCAGTTGACCCAGATTGGCAGGAGGAGGGTGATGTTGCTGTACCCGACGACAAAGCTCGTCCCACATGTGCTCTATGGGGTTCAGGTCCGGGCTGTTGGCTGGCCACAGCATCCTGTTGACCCTGGCCTGCTGGATGAAGGTGTTTACAGCTGCAGAGCGATGGGGAGGTGCGTTGTCATCCTGAAGAATCGCACGAGGGCCGATCGCTTGGAGGGCTGGAACGACCAGGGGTTGCAGGATCTCATTCTGGTAGCGGACACTGGTCAAGTTGCCCACTACATGGTACAGAGGTGTCCTTAGACGTGTGCTGATCCCTCCCCAGACCATCACAGAGCCTCCGCCAAAACGCTGTCGTTCCAGAACAGCGCCTTCTGCGAAGTGCTCTCCACGACGCCTCCACACTCGGATGCGACCATCAGCAGGTTCCAAGCAAAAGCGGGACTCATCTGTAAACAACACCCGAGCCCACTGCTGACGTTGCCACCTCACATGTTGAGTGCACCAGGCTCGGCGAGCTGCTCGGTGATTAGCAGTCAGGGTTGTTCCTCGGACTGGACGCCTTGCACGCAAGCCAAAGTTGTGTAAGCGGTTTCGGATCGTCTGACCACTAACAACAGTGTTGGTGGTAGCTTGTAGGCGTTGCCTAATGTTGTTTGCCGTAGCCATCCTTTGTTGCATGGCCTGCCTCTGAATGAAGCGATCCTCTCTTTGTGTGGTGACTCTGGGCCGACCAGAACGTTGTCGCTCCTGAACTCTTCCAGTTCCAGTTGCTTGGAATCTCTGTTTTAGTCTGATGATGACAGAGGGAGCCACTGCAAGCCTCTGGGCCACTTGCCTGGCAGCAACACCGTCTTGTAGCCATCCTATAGACCTTTTCGGTATCTGAGCAGCTCTCGCGAGACACGCTCTTTGTTATGCTTTGAACATCGCGAGAACTTCGAACCTTCGCTTGTGCAGCTCGCACGAGATCGCTGTACCGCATGCTTTGCTATGCTCTGAAGCTTGCGAGAGATTACGAGAGCTTGGAATACCGATAGGGTCTATTGCCCTTCCTCTATCCAAATCGCTCAGTTTTCTTCGTGGGGGGGCATGTTGCTACTGTGCATAATTGTGTCAGCGTGTCAACCTTTAAACACAAGCTGGTGAGCGATGTTCACAGCCAGGACCCTGTTGTAGCATGTGCATCACAACCTTTTGCCTTGGCGTGCGTTCCGCAAATTTCATGGGGCTATAAAAAACACCCTTTTTCTTCCAAAATGCAGAAGCTTTTGAGAAGTCCCACAAAGGGAAATAACTCTGCCTGCCAAACAAAATTCTAGGTCAAGACTCACTGTTCATTTGTTAATTTAAACACATTAATCTTTTAATTATTATGTCGATGTTTCATTTTAATGATTTTTTGGCAATTTTTTATAATTAGATCCGTTTTTTCAACCGATCCTTAACTTTTTTTGAAGAGTGTATACTATAGATTGGGGTCCTGATTTGGCCTATTATGGTCCGCTGGACCCGAAAAGCAACAGCAAATAAATAAATAAATACTATAGATTAACTAAAAGTAAATGTTTGGTTTAAAATGCTTTTATTCAAATATTTCTAAAGAATACTGCAGCATACATATAATGAAATCAACGGAGCACAACAAGCAATGCTGGTTTTTTTTTAAAACATGCTCTTATGATGAGATTTTGCAAATGATTACAAGTACCATATATAATAATATATATACAATTTAGAAAGCTTGAAACATGTAGAAAGCGTTTGTTATGATTTTTTTCTGGCAGAGAATCTGTCATGTTCTTTCAGGCTTCATGCAAATATTTCATTGGAAAATCTTTAAACAAAATTAAGTTCTGTCAGAAATGGAACAAGGGACTGCAGGTGAGAGGTTCTTTTTACATTTAGTCAAGTTTTGACTAAATGTTTTAACGTAGAGGGGGGAATCGAGACGAGGGTGTGGTGTATGTGTGTGTGTGTGAGTGTGTGAAGGTAGAGCGATTTAGAGAAAACTACTAGACCGATCTTCATGAAATTTTACATGGGAGTTCCTGGGTATGATATCCCCAGACGTTTTTTTCATTTGTTTGATAAATGTCTTTGATGACGTCATATCCGGCTTTTCGTGAAAGTTGAGGCGGCACTGTCAAGCTCTCATTTTTAAACCAAATTGGTTGAAATTTTGGTCAAGTAATCTTTGACGACGCCCGGACTTTGGTATTGCATTTCAGCTTGGAGGCTTACAAATTGATTAATGAGTTTGCTCATTAAAGTTGTCATTAAAATCGATTTTTCGCAAACAGATTTAAAATTGATTGCATTGTATTCTTCATGACATTCTGAATCTAAAAATATATACATATGTCATGTTTACTCTTAAAATGTGATCACAATTAACGAAAATAGATTAATTAGTCTTACGATTAAAATTTAAGAAATCGATCCAAAAAGGATTTCATCTTATTCTTTATCGTTTCCTGATTCCAAAAACATGTAGATATGATAGGTTGTATTCAAAACAAGCTCAGAAAGTTAACACGAATACAAAAAAGCGCGCTTTCCTGCTTAGCACAATACGCTACCGCGCTATTCTGGCGTGTGCATATCACTGCGTTTTGCACGTGGGAGGTGAGCGATTTCCTTCTCGCGGGGATTGACGAAGCTGTACTGTCTTGGTGAAAAAAATACAGTGCGTTCAGTTTCATTCCGTGAGTTCGACAGCTTGACTAAATGTAGTAATTTCGCCTTTCGCGACTTGTTTAATTGTACGTTAGGGGTCGTTTTGTCTGTCCTCTTCTTGTCTCATTTTCTTCTTTCTTTTTCTGTCGTTTCTTCTTTTATTTGCTGAAGAAGACATCGTGTCGAAACTAGTCCATTTGTCCATTTTTTCTTGTCGCTGTTTTCTGGTGAGTACATTGTTAATATTATCTTGTTATGTTCTGTCAGGCAATCGCATGTTCAGCTTCTCGGAGATGGAGACGGATTTCTACCTGCCTCAGCTGCTCAACATGTACATTCACATGCACGACGTGGCCGAGGCTGTGCACCCCTACCTTTTACACAGGTAAGTTGGTTTTACCTGAATTTTCGTTCAGGCCAATTGGTAAAGGTATCTTCCTTCCTGTGTAAACCATCAGGTGCGCCACCACACACAGATCTGTCCAGGCTGTTTTATGAGAGGATAATATATTGAGCCCTTTTGCCTGGACACATAAAGAAAAAGAAATACATTTTTAAACAAGTCGCGTAAGGCGAAATAACAACAATTAGTCAAGCTCGTGACAAAAGGCAGTGAAATCGACAAGCCATGCAGAATAATGCGGTAGTGGTCGCGCTGAGCATGATAACACGCTTTTCTGTATGTCTATTCTTTTTAACTTACTGAGTTTGTTTTTAATCCAAACATATCATATCTATATGTTTTTGGAATCAGGGACCGACAAGGAATAAGATGAAATTATTTTTAAATCGATTTCGGAAAATTAATTTTAATCATAATTTTCATATTTTTAATTTTCAGAGCTTGTTTGTAATCCAAATATAACATATGTATATGTTTTTGGAATCAGAAAATGACGAAGAATAAGATGAAATTATTTTTGGATCGTTTAATAAAAAAAATAATTTTATTTACAAGTTTCCGATTTTTAATGATCAAACTCATTTATTAGTTTTTAAGCCACCAAGCTGAAATGCAATACCGAAGTCCGGCCTTCGTCGAAGATTGCTTGGCCAAAATTTGATTGAAAAATGAGGGTGTGACAGTGCCGCCTCAACATTTACAAAAAGCCGGATATGACGTCGTAAAAGACATTTATCGAAAAAACGAAAAACATGTCCGGGGATATCATTCCCAGGAACTCTCATGTATAATTTCATAAAGATCGGTCCAGTAGTTTAGTCTGAATCGCTCTACACACACACACGCACAGACAGACAGACAGACAGACAGACAGACAGATAGACACACAGACACACACACACACACACACACACACACACACACACACACACACACACACACACACACACACACACACACACACACACACACACACACACACACACACACACACACACCACACACACACACACACACAAAACTTGACTAAATGTAAAAAAGAACAGGCTGGCTGTTTTAAATGCGGAGTGGGTGTTTTTGCTGGCCCCCCGCGGGTTAGGGGGAAGAATTTACCCGATGCTCCCCAGCATGTCGTAAGAGGCGACTAACGGATTCTGTTTCTCCTTTTACCCTTGTTAAGTGTTTCTTGTATAGAATATAGTCAATGTTTGTAAAGATTTTAGTCAAGCAGTATGTAAGAAATGTTAAGTCCTTTGTACTGGAAACTTGCATTCTCCCAGTAAGGTAATATATTGTACTACGTTGCAAGCCCCTGGAGCAATTTTTTGATTAGTGCTTTTGTGAACAAGAAACAATTGACAAGTGGCTCTATCCCATCCCCCCCCCCCCCCCCCCTTTCCCCGTCGCGATATAACCTTGAACGGTTGAAAACGACGTTAAACACCAAATAAAGAAAGAAAAAATTTAATTAACTCAGCAACAAATTGCCACTGTGCAGAGGAAGTAGCCAGGCTTTAGATGTTGTTATAAAAGGAGGGGAAGACTTCATTTTCAGGGTCTTTAAAAGGGGTTCCACTGTACTTACATGGGTGGGATTCCTCTGGTATATATGCCGGAAATATGGATTCGACTATGGCCTTTTTATTTTTCTCTTTTTAAATTTTTTTTTTTGGTTTAGGATTCATGACATTTTTCAGTTCCACCCATGTACTTATAATTCTTTTTCTGACTTTATGTATCGTGGTTTTTTCCCCTAATGTGTAGGTGTCGGAACTCTGTGGAGTTTTCTGTGAACGCAGCCTGGATACTGGACGCGTTCTCCTCGGACTGCCTGAAGCCCAACTGGAAAAACTCCCAAGGTGTCAAACTGAAGAACTTGATCCTGAACGAGGAGCTCAGGTACGCAAGCCCTTGTGATTAATGCTGATCCCAATGGGACTCTTTACGGTTTGGCTAAATCCTCTCAATGCATAATTCATTGGTAGGGTTTGAAGGTTGAGGGGAAGCCAAGAGGTTGTGCTGCAGTCAATCTTAATTCATTGGTAGGGTTTGAAGGCTGAGGGGAAGCCTAGAGGTTGTGCTGCAGTCAATCATAATTCATTGGTAGGGTTTGAAGGCTGAGGGGAAGCCTAGAGGTTGTGCTGCAGTCAATCATAATTCATTGGTAGGGTTTGAAGGTTGAGGGGAAGCCAAGAGGTTGTGCTGCAGTCAATCTTAATTGATTGGTAGGGTTTGAAGGTTGAGGGGAAGCCTAGAGGTTGAGCTGCAGTCAATCTTATGGCCAAATAAAAATACATGTTGGTTTAGGGTAACACGACCGACCCTATTTTTTTCCCGCCGACCCCAAAAACTTATTTTTTTTTATTTCTAAAAACACCACAAAAACTTTTGGCACATTTTGCGAACCATACCGAGACTAAGGGAAGTAACCTCCTTTGAAATTGACTAAATTAAAAAAAAATCAAAATTAAAATTAAAAAAGTTGACGTACCGACCCTATCTTTTTTGGTCACGTTACCCAAAGCCAACGTATATTTTTGTTTGGCCTAATACAGTCAAACCTGTCAATAACGACCACCCAAGGGACCCACCTAAAGAGGTTGTTATGCAGAGATGAATTACAGTCGAACCCACCTAAAACGAACACGCTAGTTACGAATTTTGACTTATAACGTATTAGTTTTAAGTTCCCAACTGAATACCTCTTTCTTCATGCTTAAAAAAAATGCTTGAAACGAATTCTTTGTAACGAATTTATGCTTATAACGAGCACTTTTTGGATTCCCAAGCATGCATAATGTCTGTAATTTACTCACGCTTATGAAGAAATCTTTAAACTCGTCCCGAGATCGACATATCATGGGAATTTGAGAAGTTTGAATACATGTGTCAAAGTCTTCCCTTGCGTCGACTGCTTGAACCATCGCTCAACCGATCACTGAATAAAGTTAAACTGATTACACTGTACTCACAAAACAATTTCAAATTTAGAATCAAAGTGATTGATAGCTCAGACACTGAACATGAATGACTGACTGACGTTTATTTCCTTCGCGAATACCAAAAACGAAACATCAATGTTTTGAACGGAAGCCATTGCCAAAAAATATAGATGCCAGAGTGGTTTCCCTTGGACAAGGGAAACCACACTCTCAACGTTTGCGTTCGCCGGTTCGCGATAGTTTATCAGTCAGTCAGTGCTTTCGATTTGGATTTGAACATCATGTTGCAACCAAAAAAAAAATAAAAATTGGCCAAGGTTTGCTACCCGTCGCCAAGGTAAGTGATTCCGGACAAATGATAGGAACACCGCGAATGTGGACAGTGTAAGTGTGTGTGTGTGTGACCAAAAACGTAACAACTGGATGAAACATATGTGTGCTCACTCTCACTCAAACTAACAATCATCACTCAACAGGAGACACACATGAACATGTAACTGAATATGTCACTTTATTGTCCAAACGTGAAGCAGCACGAAAGTTGCGAAAGAAACAAATTGAAACACCATAAAATGTACAAGACATAAAAAAAAAATCAATCAATTTTCTTAATACGAATTTTGGTTAAGACGAACTTTTTTTCCGATCCCCAGTGATTCGTCTTAAGCGAGTTTGACTGTATATAGAGAAAAAAACTAGTTTGGGGTCCTTTTGAATGATGGTTGTGGGCAGGTGGGCGTGATTGAGGGGTGGTCGCTAGGGAAGGTGGGCGTGATTGAGGGGTGGTCGCTAGGGAAGGTTCCACTGTGCTCCTCATCAACTCCCTTGTTTTGGTCAGAGTGGGATAGAGATCCCTTTTTGTGTGAGGTAACTCTCTTTGTTTGCCCACATGGATAAAACAAGAGCTGGAGACGAAGAGGCGAGGACAGTTACAGCTTGGATGGGGAAGCAGAGAAGACATGTTTGCCCACATGGATAAAACAAGAGCTGGAGACGAAGAGGCGAGGACAGTTACAGCTTGGATGGGGAAGCAGAGAAGACATGTTTGGACACCAAAGACAGTCTGCACAAAGTTGACTCTGAGAAATAAATCTCTCGACGAACATGGGATTCGAACCCTCGCCAATAGCGACAAACTGGTTATAAAGCCAGCGTGCTACCGACTTGAGCTACAACCCTGCCCAGGATAACACTAACGGTGTCCTGCATGTCCCAATGTGGGGTTCCAATATTGTACATGTGAACATAAATATAATTATATAAAAGGCTTTACCTTGTTTTCTTCAACAAAATTCTGTCCTAAACAGTTGCAGGATGAATGCCTTTAAAGAGAAATAAGGACCTGAGAAGAAGGGTAATTATCTTTAAACTACTCACTAATGCTCCCCCCCCCCCCCCCCCCTTAGCTGCAATTGTAGAACACTAGGCAACTGTCACTGGCTAATACACACACGCATACAGACACCGGGGGGGGGGGGGGAGGGGGGGGGGAGGGAGGGGAGGGGAGGGGGGGGGATGGGGGGTTTGCAGAACTGAAAATCGCTGAACTTGCTTGCTGGCCGCTGCGCTCTCTCGGACTCCCTTATCTGTTACCATTGTTTCATTCCAGATGCTCTCCTCTCATCATAGCCCTCCAACCCTCTTCCATTCCCCCCGGGACTCTGCTATCACTTCCTCCTGCATTACCTCTACACCTCCCCCCCCCCCCCCCCCTTTTTGCTGCATATCTGTCTCGTTTAAATAGAGTTTATGGTCGCTGACCGCTCCCGCTAAACTCACACTTTAATTTTTAAGTCCCAAAAATTTCAGTAAGGTTTTCTGACACTGTTTTGAAGAAATCAATTCTGTGTAGATTTACAATTGAAGTTTGTTTGTCTCAGGCCGATGCCAGCACCCAAGGTCATGATGAGCTTGCACAGCCCCACAGGACCGTCCCCCCTCCTCTCCTCCTCCCCTCCCTCCGCCAAGAAAACACATCATCGCTCTCGCTCTGAGGCTACAGGTGAGACTTGGACTTTATTACCTATTTGTGTTGTGCTTTGAGTAGGGGAGAGAGTGACAGAGGTAAAGGTTGCAAGAGACACACGCACACACACGCATGCATGTAAACACACACTTACATTCACACACACACACACACACACACACACACACACACACACACACACACACACACACACACACACACACACACACACACACACACACACACACACACACACACACACACTCTCTCTCTCTCTCTCTCTCTCTCTCTCTCTCCATGTGTGTTTACATGCATGTATGCAGACAGCATTTCTATGTATCTGTGTATGTGTGAGCAGTATCTTGTATCTTGCAACTATCTGTTATAATATATATGTTCACACATGTACATGAGTGCATGTGTTAATTTGTGTTTGAGCGTCTTTGTGTACACAACCCTTTCTTTTGGCATAAATGGTGTGCGTGTTGTCAGCAAGGTGGAATAGGGCATGCTGAGTGTAGTGGACTGAAAACTTTAGTGACTGCAAGAAGTTTAGCGACTGCCTGTGATTTTTTTATCTGTTCATTCGTGTCCAATGAGTGATTGAATGCATGTTTGTTATGTTTTGTTTGGATTTTTTTCTTTTTTTCTTTCTTTTGGTTGTTCCAAACACTAATGCTAATAACTTTTCTGCATTTCCATATTTTCTTTAAAATTCTGTACAATGTCACCTGTTTGTCAACATTTCATCAGTTTTACTAAATCTAAACTGACGTTGTGACAAGAAAGTCATTTACGAGGAAAAATTAGTATCAAGGGAAACAGAATGGAATCCTTGAAAAATAACACGTCACATGAGTTCTGTCACTCTGACCAAGGATGACCAGCACTGTTGTTAATTAGCATCACTAATTGAACTGATATTAATTAGCAGTGTTGATTGATTGCACTTCAGCGTACACTGACTCAATGCTGTTGGAAACAATGCCGGAAGCGCCCCGGCCGCGTAAGAAGAAATCGGAGCTGTCTGGTAGCTTGGGAAGACTCGACAGTAGGGATTAGTTTCTCCTTTTCTCATCTCTTGCTGCTTGCCTATTTTTTTATTAAAAAAAAAAATCCTTTTGATTTTAATGTTGGTTGTTTTTTCCCCTGGTAAAGAGGCGATGATGTTCTGTTGTTGGCAGTTACTGTCGTGAGCTTCACTAGCAAGTGAACGAAGAACACAAGAAATGAAGTTTAGAAAAAAGAAGTGAATTAAGGAATACCGATTCAGAAGCCTGAGAAAATGTGCAGGTCTTAAATCAGTGAGAGTCTTGGGCGGGGATGTAGCTCAGTCGGTAGCGCGCTGGATTTGTATCCAGTTGGCCGCTGTCAGCGTGAGTTCGTCCCCACGTTCGGCGAGAGATTTATTTCTCAGAGTCAACTTTGTGTGCAGACTCTCCTCGGTGTCCGAACACCCCCGTGTGTCACCGCAAGCACAAGACCAAGTGCGCACGAAAAAGATCCTGTAATCCATGTCAGAGTTCGGTGGGTTATAGAAACACGAAAATACCCAGCATGCTTCCTCCGAAAGCGGCGTATGGCTGCCTATATGGCGGGGTAAAAAACGGTCATACACGTAAACTTCCACTCTTGCAAAAAACCACGAGTGTATGTGGGAGTTTCAGCCCACGAATGCAGAAGAAGAAGAAGAAGTGAGAGTCTTAAAATGGAGATCATTTACTGAGGTTATGAACAGAAAATGTGTACTAGCAAAGTCTAAAAGGGGGGAAGTCTTCAGAGGGATGTATGGGGGGTCACTATCTGCTCAATGTGATGCCTTTTTTCCAAACACTGAAGCTTATATCAAATCACCCAAAACTTTGTTGATTCACCAAACTTTTTCATGGTGAGTGCCCAAAACTGCCAGAAATTTCCAAAAATTGCAGAAACTCTTGAGAAGAAATTCAATTCTTGACCAACACCCCTGGAAAATGGCTATTCAATTGAAGAGAAAAACAGCAGACAAAAAGGGAGTAAAGAAAACCCAATCGACAGAAAGAATGTCTTGCCAGTGAACATCATTGCCTTTCATACTTGTACATTTTTGTGTCCCCCTTTTACATCCCCCCCCTTTTCCCCACTCCCTCCTTCCCCTCCTCCTTCCCCTACTCCCTCTCCCCCCCCCCCCCCCCCCCCCTCCAAACAGATTTTTCCGCAAGCTTTTCTTTGCCGGGCTTATGGCTTTTGAGAATCTCCCGTTTCTATTGCAGCCAAGGGATTATTCAAATCCGCTGTGTTGGTCTCCTTGACTTTTGTGGACCGTAAATCTTTTTTCTTTTGCCTTATGTGTAACATGCTTTTCCTGTTGGGTTTCATGCTGAGTTGTTCATTGGTTGTGACTGGTCATTTTTGACGACTTTTTTTATTTTTTTAATTTTTTTAATAATACTTGTTTTCATTTTTATTTTATTTACACTGATGAATGCTTTGAATTTCCACTTTGCTGAATCAAATTTTGCTTGGTGTATGCATTTTCTTTGGGGATGGAGTGGGGGGGGGGGGGGGGGGGGGTTGACACAAAAGCTTGCATTGCTAGCTCCACGTTTCAGTCATCAATTTTTTATTTCTAAATGGCTATTTACTTCATAATTTTACTCGTTTTCTTTGGCTTTCAAGTTCTTGAAAACTGGACTATTTTGGTTTTTAGAAAAAGAAGGCATTGCTAGTGTCTTCCTTGACGGGCGTAGTGGAAAAGATATCAGCCTTCTAATC